>NC_134487.1:170595732-170895732 GCF_040206685.1 Ascaphus truei | reverse complement strand
CCCAATCATCCAACCAGCATGGTTTCATGAACCCACATGGGAATTCCGGACCCTAGCTACTACTTAACTTCTGCGACACCCAAAAACCTAGCATACAGTATGTGGATGTACAGGCTCTTCCGCACGCCAGAACTAGCTGGGGATATGTAGGTATATGAGGCATTGCTGGATCAGGAGATTTTTCATGCAGGGGCCTATTAAGTATCACTTTTGTTTCCAATCTTACAATTTGTTTTCACTCTGACAAGATAGTGATTCAGATAGTAAATCTGGCACCGACAGTTCAAGTAGTTGAGCGAAACCAGCGCAGATGGTACAGAACAAGGAGAGAGCACTGCACAAAAATTGGCTGGGCTGGAGGCAGGTCAAAAATAATTATTATTTATTAGGCAAAAGAGCCAAACTACTCACAAAGAGAATCCTCTGACGCGTTTCCCACCTCTACGGCGCTTTATAAAAGAGCGACTCCGGTTCAGAATGCAATCCTATTTGTAGTAGTCGCCTCCCAGTGAAAAGGTGCATCATCCCCCTCCTGCAATCAAGTGCCTTTTGGGCCCAAGGCCGCGCTTATAGCGACGCCGCGTCAAAACAAATGCATTGCCGCCGTCGCATGCGCTTATAGTAAGAGCGATGCAATGGTTAGTCGCGATCGCTGGAAGTCGTCTCAATTTTATTTTCCCAGCGACCGTAGCCTGATGTCGCTGGCACTGTAAGCGTTGCCTAATAAATAATTGTTATTTTTGACCTGCCTCCAGCCTATTTTTGTGCAGTGCTCTCTCCTTGTTCTTTACCATTTGCGCATCTTATCCACCGGACTGAAGCACACGATCGGAACAGAAGCATTTCCCCTACCTTGGATATTGTGAGTAGACGTCACGGATATCCATCAGCTGATTTATTTCTCATAGCCAGTGTGGTGCACACAAGCTGCCTTGCGGATCACAGAGCCACAGAACCGGACGGACCATTCATTCGGGCTCCACATAGAAGATATCCAGGTCAGCTGTGATTTCTCCCACACCACACAACGCTGGGCTACATCTGGACTTAAGACGTTGGGAATATACATGTTTTACGAACTGTTCTATACTTCATCTCAATCCTATATCTGGACTGGTTTATATACTGAATATCCAGACACCCTGTTTGATATTTGAAGCATCCATCAGGGATTCATTTCCTCCACCTTGCCTCAGAGCTAAACCACGAATGCCCAACGCCAGTCATCAAGGGCCACCAACTGGTCAGGTTTTAAGGATATCCCTGCTTCAGCACAGGTGGCTCAATCGGTGACTCAGTTAATGAGCCACCTGTGCTGAAGCAGGGATATCCTTAAAACCTGACCTGTTGGCTTTGAATACCAGAATATAGTGGGAAATCTCAGGATTGAGCAGGTACGAGAACACCAGCAGGTAAGAGTAAATATTTAGGGTGGAAAATGTCCCGTATTTACGCACAGGCCTACCAGGCCCTGCCTTAGGGTGACAAAATCAGTTGGGGGGGGGGGTGCGCTGAGGTTACAGAGGCCCTGTTCTCTGCCCCACAACAATTAAACTTTAAGAGGCGTGGGGCCTCTAAAGGTCTCTTACCTGCTGCAATGTCGCTGCCGGCACATGGCATCCCGTTGTCAAGGCAATGTGACATGTGACATTGCCACGCTGCAAGAGGAGGAGGCCGGGGCAGCAAGAAGGTAAGTGCCTATGGACGGCAAACTTCTAAAACCGGTCCCGGACACTTCCGCTTGTGACACGATCTTCATCTGCTCGCATTTGCTTAACCGCACCACGAAAAGTGTATGGAAAGGCAAATATGTAAATTTGTTCAAATTGGAAAGGAAAGAGGCGTAGCAAAGTTAGGGAAGATGCAGGAGGCCGCAACCACCCAGACGATCAGTCATCGGATAAAGAGTTTCTGCACATTCGGAAGCTACTTTTTAGAAAGTCACTTAGAACAGGTGGAAATGTGTTGCAATATCTGGATTGGGTTTATTCAGCATACAAGACGGGGCACAGTGTAGCCAGACTGATGAAGAGTTCGGATATCAAATGCAAGGAAACACAAATTCTGTTCTTTGGGATGAAAGACATTGATTTATGGTTAAGTATAGGGGGGGGGGAACAAACCAGTCCCCCCTTTCTGCAGTGCCGACTGGGCCGCCAAACCGTAGCTCACAGGGTAATAACAGAACGCTGCTGCCAGAATCACTCTACTCTTTCCTAGATCTGTCTCAGCGTCTCCCCTCCTGAAATCCCTCTCCTGGCTTCCGATCAAATCCCGCATCTCACACTGCATTCTTCTCCTCACTTTTAAAGCTTTACACTTTTCTGCTCCTCCTTACATCTCAGCCCTAATTTCTCGTTATGCACCATCCAGACTCTTGCGTTCTTCTCAAGGATGTCTTCTTTCTACCCCCTTTGTATCTAAAGCCCTCTCCCGCCTTAAACCTTTCTCACTGACTGCCCCACGCCTCTGGAATGCCCTTCCCCTCAGTACCCGACTAGCACCCTCTCTATCCACCTTTAAGACCCACCTTTAAGACACACTTGCTTAAAGAAGCATATGAATAGCACTGGATATTCTGAACACATGATACATAAAGCTTGGCCCCCTGCAGACGCACTTACCAGAACTCCCTCCTACTGTCTCTGTACGTTCTCCCTACCTACCAATTAGACTGTAAGCTCCTCGGGGCAGGGAATTTCTGCTACCTGGATTTAATAACGGGTTTGACATACAAGTTCAGAGATAGGTCAATACCTATAGGTACTGGCGTCCCGGGCCCCGTGAGTCTCTAAGGGATGGGGAAAAAAACTCCCCCCTCTCCCGATTGGCTGGTGCGTGTTGGCACACTGCCAGGATTTCTTTTTGGCCCGCAAGCTCTATCCGAGCTTGCAAAGCGAGGCCCGCCTCTTCCTGCATGAGGCAAATGGTGCCCCCTGCTCCGATTTCCCCCCCTCTGCTCCGACTTCCCCCCCACTCCGATTTCCCCCCCCCCCGCTCCGATTTCCTCCGCTCCGATTTCCCCCCCTCCGCTCCGATTTCCACCCGCCCCCTATGCTCCGATTTCCCCCCCGCTCCGATTTCTCCCACCCACGCTCCGATTTCTCCCCCCCCGCTCTGATTTCCCCCCCCCGCTCTGATTTCCCCCCCCCCCGCTCTGATTTCCCCCCCCCCCGCTCTGAATTTTCTCCCCCCGCTCTGAATTTTCTCCCCCCGCTCTGATTTTTCTCCCCCCCGCTCTGATTTCTCCCCCCCCGCTACGATTTCTCCCCCCCCGCTACGATTTCTCCCCCCCGCTACGATTTCTTCCCCCCGCTACGATTTCCCCCCCCCTGTCCGATTCCCCCACCCAGCTCCGATTTCTCCCCCCCTTTGCTCCGATTTCTCCCCCCCTTTGCTCCGATTTCTCCCCCCCTGCTCTGATTTCTCCCCCCCTGCTCCGATTTCTCCCCCCCTGCTCCGATTTCTCCCCCCCTGCTCCGATTCCCCCCCCTCTGCTCCGATTCCCCCCCGCTCCGATTCCCCCCCCGCTCCGATTCCCCCCCCCGCTCCGATTCCCCCCCCCGCTCCGATTCCCCCCCCGCTCCGATTCCCCCCCCGCTCCGATTCCCCCCCCGCTCCGATTCCCCCCCCCGCTCCGATTTCCCCCCCGCTCCGATTTCCCCCCCCGCTCCGATTTCCCCCCCCGCTCCGATTTCCCCCCCCGCTCCGATTTCCCCCCCCGCTCCGATTTCCCCCCCCGCTCCGATTCCCCCCCCCCGCTCCGATTCCCCCCCCCCGCTCCGATTCCCCCCCCGCTCCGATTCCCCCCCCGCTCCGATTCCCCCCCCCCGCTCCGATTCCCCCCCCCCGCTCCGATTTTCCCCCCCGCTCCGATTTTCCCTCCCGCTCCGATTTCCCCCCCCCCGCTCCGATTTCCCCCCCCCGCTCCGATTTCCCCCCCCCGCTCCGATTCCTCCCCCCGCTCCGATTCCTCCCCCCCGCTCCGAATTCCCCCCCCCCCGCTCTGAATTCCCCCCCGCTCCGATTTCCCCTCCCCCTCCGATTTCCCCTCCGATTTCCCCTCCCCCTCCGATTTCCCCCCCCCTCCGATTTCCCCCCCCCGCTCCGATTCCCCCCCTGCTCCGATCCCCCCCTTCCGATTCCTTCCCGCCCCTGTGTGCCCGATTTCCCCCGTGTGTATGTGTATGTGTGTGTGTGTGTGTGTGTGTGTGTGAGTGTCTGTGTCTGAGTGAGAGAGAGAGGCAGAGAGTCAGAGCGAGTTTGAGAGGGAGAGAGTCTGAGAGGGAGAGTGTGTGTGTGTATGTGTATGTGTGTGTGTGTGTGTGTGTGTGTGTGTGTGTGTGTGAGTGTGAGTGTGTGAGTGTGTGTGTGAGTGTGTCTGTGAATGAATACAGACACCAACCCACTTGTCAATCAGGCACCCACCCAAGTGTCAGTCACCCACCCCCCCCCCCACACCCACTCTCTCTCTGTCTCTCTCTTTCACCCACACTCTGTCTTATCTTAACTGCCCTATACTACACCGAAATAACCTATACTGCTTTCTTCCAGATCTGACTCTCAAGCTTCACACAGGAGATATCAGAATCCCCTCTAACCCAGAAGACAGGTAGGGAACACCCCAGGCCCATACTGCATCCCCCCCCAGGCCTTTTGTCACATTGGATGTAGCATTGGGTATCTTTGTCTTTTGTTGAAAATATTAAAATAAACAGATTGCATTGTAATGTTTTTTTTTATTAACAAGAAAAAAGTTAAGTAAAAGTTGCGCAAAAAAAAAAAAACATTCTGCAGTAGCTGCGCTATGGGGGGGGAGGGGGGAGAAGGGGCCTGCTCCTTTCATTTGTCCTGGGCCCCATGATTTCTGTTGGCGGCCCTGCCTATAAGAAGAGTCATAGTGTGAAATCCGCTTGCTTGCCCCCAGGGGCAGTAGAGGGGAGTGCGCTGCTCGGACCATTTGCCATTCCACCCTTTACAGATCTGGTCATTTCACCACTAGGAGCAATTACTAAAAGGAGCCAGGAAAGTTGAGGTTGCTACAGCATTTATCACACCCTAAAGGGGGTCAGTAAAGAACGATATACGGTGCAACGTGAATCTTATGAAAAAGCCCTTCAGCCTGTGAGTAATTGGGCCCTAATGGCTAAAATATGAAGTATTTGTGCATATTTCAAAATGTTTAGATCGTTCTTACACTGGTGCATAACCTCAGACACGGGCAAGTAACATAATGGTATGACGGTGATAATAACTACACGCAACCAACACGTATGTAACACTGTGAGTGCATCTCACTCCTTTTTTACATTTACTAACATACTGCACATATGTTTTTCCCTTACACATTCCCCCCCACCCTCTGATTATTTATTATTTGGTGTCAGTTTATTTTATTTCTCCTTTTTTCTACTAACTTTTACCATCATTCGAACATGTTTTTTTATTCACCGGGTACTTTTTTGTGACTAATCTATATTTGCCCCTTAATATTGGGAATCACTATTTAATTGTTTTAATCCCAAATTCCCAGAGTTTTTTTAACGCCATCTTATTTCGAGTTTATCGCATAAAATAAGGCTGACCAGAGCGCGTAAGGAAGCTGTAGCTATATGAGTGGCTTTCCTGCAGAATGTTAATGGAAAACCGCAATGGCAGGGTGAATGTCCATATAATAGGAAGCTTCAGGTGTACACAAGACGTATCATTTATACATCATATATTTAAAGGGAATGGTGTGATGACGGGCACAAAAAAAATAGGCAGATGGGCACATACAAAAAACTGACGCTGAACCTCTCGGTAACATCACCTACCATGGTATGGCGCTCTGGAATTTCATGCCGACATGTTTGCATAACCACGTTACCTTCATGGCAAAGCATATCCAGGGGCAAATTGGATGCTTTTGAGAAAATTGGCACCTGGCAAATGATACTAGTTTAATATGCCCACTCCATGTTTTGCCAGCTTTGGCCTAAATGACCAGGTGCATGCACCACTAATTCATGGCAGAAGAGTCTGATATTTAAGAGGCAAGGAAAGACGGGCTTTTTTTTATAGAGGTTATAGTTCTTGCGGTCGGTTAAAACGCAAAGGCTTTACTAAAGCAAGGGCAGAGATTGCCTTTGTTTTTGTACAGCTAAGAGGGAATAAGGACATAAGAGATGTACATAGGAAAGCATTGATTAGGTGGGCAATGTCCACAGTGACCGGAAAGAATAAAAGGGACCCGGTAACAATAGATGGGCTAGAATCGCTGATAGATGCTGTCCAGGCAGTATGCGCCAATAAATGGGAAACCAAGGGCATTTACATTCGCATTCATGTGAGCTTTCACTAATAGACCGCAACAAAGACTAAAAATAGTGTTACAATAAAACTATACAATAGTGTTACAATAAAAAATGTGAATACACAATCGATGTATCGATAGCATGCAGCATACATATAGTAGGTCAAAAAACAACCAGGCAGGTCGGGGCACTTGGGTGTATTTAAGAAAGGAAGGGTATAAAATATGTCCAGTAAAAATCGAGAAGCGCCAAAAACAGGCCAGAGGTAGGAGTGAAGTTCCTGATACGTAGGGATACCACTCGCCTTACACATATTTAGTTCCAAAGGGTTTTAAACTATGTTTACGAGCAAAACGTTTTGAAACGAACAAATTCGACACACTTTCCTTTAGCATTGGGATGGCCACGTCAGCAGCAGAGAATGGGCTGGCCAGAGAGCACATACAGAAAGGAGAGGGAGATGGTCATTAGACAGAGACAAATCATACATCACGATACAGGTATAGCAATGCCCGTCTTTTGTTTATCTGTTCTGCCAATATGTTAATAAAAAGTTTAGTCTCGTGGTTGTTACATTTTCCAGCGATCACTAACCATGTTTTCCCCTGCAGAAGGCTTAAGCAACATGCCAATTAAGATGGGGTTAGAAGGACACTCATCTATTCACTGAGCCGAAAAATTAGACCCTATGGAATGCAGCTGGACGTCCGGCCCCAAGGGATCCACAGCCGCAGCACTCTGGCCAGCTTCACTGCTTCAGTATATTTCTGAGTGCTACAAGTTCACCTGACCAGCCTGCTGCACCTGCTCACAATCAGCCTCTTCGACACACTGCTGAGCTGTCATTAAAGCTGGATGTTTCTTGGTTTTCAGATCACTGTGGTTCTGCCATCTTGTTCCTGTTTGGCCTGCAGCAGGATACATTTTTCATGGAAATTTTAACTCAGTGAAAATTGTGTTTCTTTGGATATTTGGCAATTTGCCTGGGTCCTGAAAAAGAGCTTGTATACTAGTATTCTAGCTAGGCTTGGCTGAGTGGCAAAGCTCTGACGTGTTTGTCTACGATATCAGTTAATTAATTTCCAGTGGGGGTTAATTAACACCTTTTACCGTTTATTATCTCTGTGCCGCTACGAATGAGACTGCAGTAGATATTTATGTATACACCACCATCCCTGTACCAGCATAGCAGCTGTTCTGAGTTGCGTTGTTAACAGTCCGTTGCGGTACATGTGTAGACTGACACGGAGTTGGCAGCAGCTCAACTGATAATACAAGACTTTGAAGAACTGGTAAGAGAGCAAGATCAGGAGGAGGAGGAGGAGGGTGATATTCAAATATCACAGGTGAATGAGGATGGTGATGTCCATGGAGGCTTTTAGAATTAGAAAGTGGTGGTGATAATGCTTCGGTGCCAACACTGTGATCTTCGTGAAAATGCATCACTATGTAAAGAAAAAGCTGCTAGTACGCCTACACATGTCATTATATACATATTAAACAAAAAACACCAAGTACATTATATACATATTAAACAAAAAACACCAAGTACATTAATTACACCCTCTGATCAATTCCTTTGGTTGTTGCATTGTCTATGCTAGTCCCACAGCATATGCTCTCGTCATCAGTGACGAATGGTCCATGTGACCCACCACAATCATGAAAACAAGAACCACCAGTTATGTCTCCGGAGGACCGTGGTACTTTTTCTAATCCAAGAGCGATATCTTAACATTTTGAATAATGATGACAAGCAACATATATTTGCACTATGTTGAACATTTTTTGAGAAGGGGGTCAAGCAGGTATTCATCTTGGCACTTTTGCACTAAGACTGCAGCACATGTCACAGTGGCAGGGCAGCTCAGATACTCATGGTCAGACTTGGGGGAGTCGCCTAGCAGCAGTGCTGCAACACAGTGCACTGAAAGGGGAGAGAATGTCTCACAGACACCGTTACGATTGGCTCCTGATCATCGGATAATGAATAGCAGTGATTCTGAACATTGTGGTCAAAATGCTATCTGTGTGCAAAGCAGACATTATGCAACGGGCAGTGCTAATAGCAGTACAAGCAGCCAGAAATGCACCCCAATGCGACAACAACCGCCTACAGTTTAGGAAGCATTTGAAAAGGTGAAGAAAAGCCTCTACACTCATGACAACGGCATGCTGCTGAAAGGCAAGTTCGCAAAAATGCTTTCCACCGACTCGTTTCCTTTTACATTTGTTGAACATATGAGGGTTTGAGACAGTGAATGCAATGTGCAGAGCCACGTTGTAAGATCTCCGGCAGAACATATTACTGTAACAAAAGGCTTCCTGAGCTGTACATCCAGGATGTTGCATAGGTAGAAAAGGCCCGTACAGTCAGAGTACTGGAGTACTCCTCACTACTGACATGTGCAGTAGTTGTCATTGAGGGGTGGCAACTACCGGACCGTTACAGCCCATCTGGTGTGTTCCCTCTGTCTAATAATACTACGGTAATAGGCCGGTTTTATCTGATTCACATCCTATTACTGATGGCGTATGGTTATTATGGCAAAGACTGCAAAGAAAGGGCCTCACCACTTACACCAACTCTACTTATCCCTGAATTACTCCCAGGTTTGGTGCCCAGAGATTTCAAGAGATGGAAACAAGCAAACATATTTTTTTTTCTCATGCCAAAAAGAAATCTGTTCCAAGGGTCACTACGCAGTTTGAATCCATATTTCTTCACTTGGCTGCCAGTGGCCTACAATTTATCAGCCACATTTAGCCTACTAACAGAGAAAAAGAACAAAGCGCACGACTCTCATAGCGTAAAAAAGTAATTATATTGTGACAATAAAGTGTAAATTATTGCACGTACAAGAAAGACTAATCATATAAGCCGGGCATGTTTAGGGTACATGTTACCACTCTGGAAGATGGGGACTTGCTTTGTGGGCTCCTTCAGCATACACTGCTCCTGATCCAGTATATTAAATAGCAGCAGGGGTAGCCAAACTACGCTAGCAAGTACTGTCCGTAACACAGTACCCAATAATGGTTATATTGAAGAGACAAATGGAAACAAATCTCTCCTGATCCGTCTGGTCCGCTTCAGCTCAAAGCCCGTCAGGGAGCAGCAAAGCTTCCGACTCGCCACACTCACAGACCAGGACTCTGACGTCACCTCAACACGCCGCAGGTCCACAACGGGCCCCCCAGTGATCAGTGAAGTAAACGAAAGCCCCGTGGGTAGCGGAAGCAGGATCAAAGACGCTGGTAGTATTGCAGGAGAATGTCCAATGTAGTATAAACAATCCTACATGTTTCGTAGCGAACTAGTCAGGGACGTTCCCTGACTTCCCAGCTTCAGCACTGGTGGCTCAATCGTACACCAGTCAAAGACTGAGAATCTATCAGCAGAGATCCGGGAAAACATTTACAAAATACTATACAGGGGGTATACACCTGTCTGGTTGCACAGTATATTACCCAACTCTACAAATAAATGCTGGATAGCAGGGGGTGGGGGGGGGGGCAATGCTACACATTTAGTGGTCACACCCTAGAGTTGTATCGTATGGAAATAAGGATACAAATCAAGTCAATCACAGGTATTGCCGTTCCTGAATACCCTGTGACGTGGCTACTACCGTCGCTGGGGAGATGGGACGTGATCTGAAGTGATGGCGGATGGAAGATCACCAATGCCCCTTCCTGTCATCAGTGACAGAGCAATCACGTGGCTGCTTTGGAGAGTGGTCACGTGACCGTGAGTGTGGGAGGGGCCACGGCATTCTGGTCCCACTGCAGCACCTCCGGCACTCAACGGGTTTAACCGAAATTGTATTAAAAAGGTATAAACTGAGAAAATGCCTTTTTTTTATTAACACCTTAATGCAGCAAGATTCCAGTATTATATAACGTTTTTGGTCTAATTGAATCAGCGTTAACCCAGCATTGGTTGTATTGCAGCCTTGGGAGACATACCTATTCTTACAGTGTAAGCTGTGGGGTTTATCAAGCTCTGATTCAGGTACACTGTGAACCAAGCCTGTTTGCATATACAGAGCTAATACTTGATGAACACAAATCTAAGTGATTAGGCTGCATTTAGTGTACAAGAGTACTCCCTCTACTATGAGATAGTGGCTATGGTATGACCGAATGGATCGGAGGAGAAAATAGTGTTTTTGCTATTAGTCCTAATATACTGTAGCTATCCGGAAGCTTTTCACTCTCTTTTCTTCATACTTCCTCCGTGGGGATATTTTTCATCATTTTAACCATTTAGTGTGTAATTATTCATGTAAGAAAACTTTTTTGTTTTGGTCGCTCTTATTAACCCTGTTTTGGATCTGGCTGTTGGACCACAGGAGGGCTATTTAGATTTTATTATGTGACTTATGGCAATGAGAGCAAATAGTGGGGTTCTTTGAGCCCTTTCTTTGGGTTCTCTCTGTGTACTATATTATACACCTCTCTTGCACCTGCCTTTTTAGCCATATAGGACGCAGATATATAGGAGAACAGTCTAATTCATCCAATGTGGATTGGATTGGATAACGAGAATGTGTGTGGGATTGGATAACGAGAATGTGTGTGGGATTGGATAACGAGAATGTGTGTGGGATTGGATAACGAGAATGTGGGTGGGATTGGATAACGAGAATGTGGGTGGGATTGGATAACGAGAATGTGTGTGTGGGATTGGATAACGAGAATGTGGGTGGGATTGGATAACGAGAATGTGGGTGGGATTGGATAACGAGAATGTGGGTGGGATTGGATAACGAGAATGTGGGTGGGATTGGATAACGAGAATGTGGGTGGGATTGGATAACGAGAATGTGGGTGGGATTGGATAACGAGAATGTGGGTGGGATTGGATAACGAGAATGTGGGTGGGATTGGATAACGAAAATGTGGGTTGGATTGGATAACGAGAATGTGTGTGTGGGATTGGATAACGAGAATGTGTGTGGGATTGGATAACGAGAATGTGTGTGTGGGATTGGATAACGAGAATGTGTGTGGGATTGGATAACGAGAATGTGTGTGGGATTGGATAACGAGAATGTGTGTGGGATTGGATAACGAGAATGTGGGTGGGATTGGATAACAAGAATGTGGGTGGGATTGGATAACGAGAATGTGTGTGGGATTGGATAACGAGAATGTGGGTGGGATTGGATAACGTGAATGTGTGTGGGATTGGATAACGAGAATGTGGGTGATGTCGCCAATGATTATTTTCCATTCCAATCATCCGAGAATATTCTGACAAATTCAAAGAGATATGGAATACGTGGCTGGGTTACAGTAAGACACGAAAAAGAGATTTGGAATCCGTGGCTGGGTTACAGTAAGACACAAGAAAAAGAGAGTATATTGTGAGATGGGGTAGGAGGGGAATATTTCTAGCGACGTTCAGATCTATGATATTATAACTGCAGGGAAAAGGTTACTAACTGTGTATAAAAAACAATATTAAAAAGGAACTGGTATAAATTGGGAATGTATCCCGACACCGTGTGCGAGATCTACCGTCTGACCAGATCTTCAATTAGACCAGGCCTGCCCAACTCGTAAAGCGAGAAGGGCCGAACTGCTCCAAGGAAAAAAAATTTGGGCCGCACGGGTTAAATCATCACCATCATCATCTCTCCTCATCATCATCATCCTCATATCTCCCCCAGAACCCCTCACTACCAATCTTTACGATACTCCCCATCTATCTCTCATACCCCCATCTCTCCCCCTCACCCACACAATACTCCCCTCCACATCAAACATACAATACCCCCCTCCACATCCCCCCAGCCCATTCCATGTCAGCATCCCCCCCCCCCACAAGTCAGCTTCCCCCCATGTCTCTCTTCCCTCAATATGACTCTCTCCCCCTCCCCTTAATGACACTCTCTCCCCCTCCCCTCAATATGACTCTCCCTGTCCCCTCACAATGACTCTCCCCCTCCCCTCAATGTGACACTCTCCCCCTCCCCTCAATGTGACACTCTCACCCTCCCCTCAATGTGACACTCTTTCCCCCTCCCCTCAATATGACACTCTCCCCCCCCTGCAACTCACATCACACCCTCCCCCTGCAACTCACATCACTCTCACCCTCCCCCTGCAACTCACATCAGTATCTCCCCCCCTGCAACTCACATCACTCTCACCCTCCCCCTGCAACACACATCAGTATCTCCCCCCCCCTGCAACTCACATCACACCCTCCCCCTGCAACTCACATCACTCTCACCCTCCCCCTGCAACTCACATCACTCTCTCTCCCCCCCTGCACCTCACATCACTCTCTCCCCCCCCTGCACCTCACATCAATCTCTCCCCCCTGCACCTCACATCACTCTCTCCCCCCCCTGCACCTCACATGTCAGCAGCCCAGCCCCCCCCAACCAGGCCGTTTTTCTTTCTCTCTCTCTCTCTCTCTCTCTCTCTCTCCTCTCTCTCTCTCTCTCTCTCTCTCTCTCTCTCTCTCTCTCTCTCTCTCTCTCTCTCTCTCTCTCTCAGATCTGCTCAGCACATCCTCTCCCCGGTACTAAGCCCCGCCCCCTGCATGCTCTGACCTCCCCGGCAGCAGCCTGTTATTGAAAAAAATAAAACACACGGCTGCTGCTGCCCCCGCGCACCGCAAAACCTGGGAGGGAGAGGCTGGGAGGGAGAGGGAGGGGGCTGGGAGGAGAGATGAATCGCCGCCATTTTTTTAAAACTTTTTTTATTTATTTAATTAACTGACGCCCGGCCAGTCATCACGGGCCGGGCCGCACAGAGAGGCCAGACGGGCCGTATGTTGTGCAGCCCTGAATTAGAGCAATACGTTGCTTCCTTATTATGCAAAGTAAGGTTTATATGTTTATTCTTCCAATGCTTTTTTTTACATGCTTTTGTCTAATCGGTTAGGCTCAGTTCTGTGTCATTTGTTGAGGTTATTGCATATGTGGTATATTATTACTTAGATTGTAAGCTCTCTTTCCAATTGTCACTTGTATGTCTGAAGCGCTTATTCACATTATGTGTTACAGTTAGGTCCGGAAATAATTGGACACTTATACAAGTTTTGTTATTTCGGCTGTATCCAAAATAAATTCAAGTTACAGTTAAATAATTAATATGGGCTTAAAGTGCAGTCTATCAGCTTTGATTTGAGGGTATTCACATCCAAATTGGAGGAAGGGTTTAGGAATTACATCTCTTTAATATGTAGCCCCCTCTTTTCAAGGGACCAAAAGTAATTGGACAATTGACTCAAAAGCTGTTTCATGGACAGGCTTGGGCTATTCCTTCGTTATTTCATCATCAATTAAGCAGGTAAAAGGTCTGGAGTTGATTCCAGGTGTGGCATTCGCATTTGGAAGCTGTTGCTGTGAACCCAAAACATGCGGTCAACGGAGCTCTCTAGGCAAGTGAAACAGGGCATCCTTAGGCTGAAAAAAAAAGATAATCCATCAGAGAGAAAGCAGGAACATTGGGAGTGGCCAAGTCAACAGTTTGGTACATTCTAAGAAAGAAAAAAAACACACTGGTGAGCTATGCAACACAAAAAGGCCTGGACGTCCACGGAAGACAAGTGGTGGATGATCGTAGGATCCTTTCCATGGTAAAGAAAAACCCCTTCACAACATCCAGCCAAGTGAAGAACACTCTCCAGGAGGTAGGCATATCATTATCCAAGTCTACCATAAAGAGAAGACTTCACGAGAGCAAATACAGAGGGTTCACCACAAGGTGCGAACCATTCATAAGCCTCAAGAATAGAAAGGCCAGATTAGACTTTATTTATTATTTATTTATAAAATCTTTTACCAGGAAGTAATACATTGAGAGTTACCTCTCGTTTTCAAGTATGTCCTGGGCACAGAGTTAAGACAAATAATACATGGTTACAAATACAGTTACATAAATGAACAGGGTATACATTATATACAAGACACTGCATGCACCGTTAAAGAAAATATATATTATGAGCGTATGAAACAGTTACAGACCAGATTCAAAGGTGTGACATGCAGGCAAAAAACCGGGCGCTTACCTTAGGGTATTAGTACAGGGTAGAGAATAAAGTAAAATACTTATCCCAAAACCAATGGATGTAGTCTTTCACAGTGCAATCCGTGGCTTGCGATGAATTCCTCTGCTCGACCCCAGAGAGGGGTATCCAAACCCTCAAGGTATGGGAGAACGAAAAGGAAAAAAGGGGGAGCAAAGGATTAGATGGACCTATATTAACATTACTAAGATGACTTCATAGCATATCTGGCTGTTTAATAAAGGTGGGGTGACGAAATGACGGTATATTATAATCCAATACTCACACGGCCCTGTGTGAGCACATATGTGTAAGGGTATCTTGTTCCTGGTATCCACTTCTTAGCCCAAATGTTGTTCAGATGAAAGGGGGGGGTTTAGAAGAAATAATCATGTACTACTTACACGGCCATGTGTAAGCTCAATCCTGGGAGAGAATAATGTGGGGTTGTCTGATGGACCCGTCCGTGGTACTTCCCGTGGCAACGTGTAATCAGCTGCTTGCGGGCAAAGTAATTGCTGGCGGTTCCCCTTCCCTCACACGTTCCAATCCTCCCCCCTCCCCGATTCAGGAAACGGGGATGCGTGGGGTAAAATGATAGCAGGGCGTCAGTTACAGTCTTCAATTAAATGAGCGTTTTATTAAACATTTTAAACAGAACAAAAGACTCACAGAATAATTTTTAGAGCACCCCGTGGCACTCCGATCAGCGTGGCTGCAGGTCAGAAGCAGACATCGCTGGAGAAGGAGTTCGCTAAAGCTCAGAAGGCTCTCAGCAAGAGCAAGAAAGCCCAGGAGGTGGAGGCGCTGCTGGGGGAGAACGAGATGCTACAGGGGAAGCTGCACAGTCAGGAGGACGATTTCCGGCTGCAGCCACGCTGATCGGAGTGCCACGGGGTGCTCTAAACATTATTCTGTGAGTCTTTTGTTCTGTTTAAAATGTTTAATAAAACGCTCATTTAATTGAAGACTGTAACTGACGCCCTGCTATCATTTTACCCCACGCATCCCCGTTTCCTGAATCGGGGAGGGGGGAGGATTGGAACGTGTGAGGGAAGGGGAACCGCCAGCAATTACTTTGCCCGCAAGCAGCTGATTACACGTTGCCACGGGAAGTACCACGGACGGGTCCATCAGACAACCCCACATTATTCTCTCCCAGGATTGAGCTTACACATGGCCGTGTAAGTAGTACATGATTATTTCTTCTAAACCCCCCCCCTTTCATCTGAACAACATTTGGGCTAAGAAGTGGATACCAGGAACAAGATACCCTTACACATATGTGCTCACACAGGGCCGTGTGAGTATTGGATTATAATATACCGTCATTTCGTCACCCCACCTTTATTAAACAGCCAGATATGCTATGAAGTCATCTTAGTAATGTTAATATAGGTCCATCTAATCCTTTGCTCCCCCTTTTTTCCTTTTCGTTCTCTTCAAAGGTGTGACAGCCTTAGATTTGAGAGAATTTAGACTGGTGGTGGATGTGAGAGTCTCTGGTAGGTTGTTCCAGTTTTGGGGTGCACGGTAAGAGAAGGAGGAACGTCCGGATACTTTGTTGAGCCTTGGGAATATGAACAGTCTTTTGGAGTCTGATCTCAGATGATAGGTGCTGCATGTGGTAGGGGTGAGGAGCTTGTTCAGGTAGCTGGGTAGCTTGCCCATAAAGAATTTGAAGGCAAGACAGGAAAGGTGAACTTTGCGCCTAGACTCAAGTGATGACCAATCTAGTTCTTTGAGCATTTCGCAGTGATGTGTGTTGTAGTTGCATTGGAGAACAAAACGACAAATTGAATTGTAGAGGGTGTCAAGTTTGCTAAGGTGGGTTTGAGGTGCCGAGCCATATACTATGTCTCCATAGTCAATTATTGGCATTAGCACCTGCTGTGCGATACGCTTTCTGACCAAGAGACTTAGGGATGATTTGTTCCTGTAAAGTACCCCCAGTTTGGCATAGGTCTTGGTTGTCAGGGTATCAATGTGCATCCCGAATGTTAAGTGGGAGTCAAACCATATGCCCAGGTATTTAAAACTAGTAACAGGAGTTAGGGTGGTGTTAGCGTTGGTTTTAATCTGGAGCTCAGTCGCTGGAAGCTTTAAAAATGTAGTCTTGGTCCCAAATACCATTGTTACAGTCCTGTCAGTTTTTAAAAACAGTTTGTTTTGGGAAATCCAGTTTTCGAGTCTCAAACAGTCAGACTGAAGTATGTGTTGAAGGTCAGAGAGGCTATGGCTGTGTGCATATAGGATTGTGTCATCTGCATACATGTGTATTGAGGCTTCCTGACAAGCTGTGGGAAGATCATTGATGAACACTGAGAAGAGTAGGGGGCTCAAGAACAGAGCCTTGCGGGACTCCACAGGTGATATCCAGGGGGTTGGAGTTAGAGCCTGAGATGGACACATGTTGGGATCTACCTGATAGGTAGGACTGAAACCAGTTTAAAGCATGCTTCCCTATTTCAGAGCTCTGGAGTTTGTTAAGCAGGATAGCATGATCAACAGTATCAAAAGCCTTTGCAAAATCTAGGAATACTGCACCAGTGAGTTGTCCCCGTTCAATTCCACACTGAATTTCATTGCAAACTTTTAGCAAAACAATATCTATTACCAAACAATATCTAAAAAAGCCAGCCCAGTTCTAGAACAGCATTCTTTGGACAGATGAAACCAAGATCAACCTGTACCAGAATGATGGGAAGAAAAAAGTATGGAGAAGGCTTGGAACGGCTCCTGATCCGAAGCATACCACATGATCTGTAAAACACGGTTGAGGCAGTGTGATGGCATGGGCATGCATGGCTTACAATGGCACTGGGTCACTAGTGTTTACTGATGATGTGACAGAAGGCAGAAGCAGCCGGATGAATTCTGAAGTGTATAGGGATATATTGTCTGCTCAGATTCAGCAAAGTTGATTGGACGGCGCTTCTTCACTTTACAGATGGACAATAACCCAAAACATACTGCGAAAGCAACCCAGGAGGTTTTTTTAAGGCAAAGAAGTGGAATATTCTGCAATGGCCGAGTCAATCACCTGATCTCAACCCGATCGAGCATGCATTTCACTTGCTGAAGACAAAACTTAAGGCAGAAAGACCCACGAACAAACAACAACTGAAGACAGCAGCAGTAAAGGCTTGGTAAAGAATCACAAAGGAGGAAACAGTGTTTGGTTATGTCCATGTGTTCCAGACTTCAAGCAGTCATTGCCTGCAAAGGATTCTCGACAAAGTATTAAAAATGGACATTTTATTTATGATTGTGTTAATTTGTCCAATTACATTTGAGCCCCTGAAATAAGGGGCGTTTGTGTGAAAATGGTTGCAATTCCTAAACGTTTCATACGATATTTTTGTTCAACCCCTTGAATTAAAGCTGAACGTCTGCATTTCTATTGCATCTCGGTTGTTTCATTTAAAATCCATTGTGGTGGCGTACAGAGCCAAAATTATGAAAATTGTGTCAGTGTCCAATTATTTCCGGACCTAACTGTATATTATTATGTCATGTGTATTAATGCTGTGACGCTTTATGTAACATGGATGGCGCCATATAAATAAAGATATACATACAATATGCTTACACCTTGGGATATATAAAGATAAATTGGGAAACTGTTCCCCAGCGGAGAGGTAAAAGTTGATATTACAAGATGTGGGAGACCATGTATCTCTCTCTATATGTCGAGATTAAAACATTAAATTCTCTCTGCACTGCGAGTGGTGTCAGCAAAACATTGCGTAAGGCTAAAGAATCACTAAACAATTAGACTTGGATATTCCTATGGATTTTTGGCAAAACAATATATATTGCCAAGAGCTCAGGGGACAGTGAAAGGGGACAGTGAAAGGGGACAGTTGAAATCCTTTGACAAGAGCAGCCTGTATCTTATATTCTGTGGGAACTCTTAATTTAAAGGTTTGGCTTTTCCCCCCTACATTTGCGAACAAGCATCTCTGACTGAAGCAGAGCCCCCAGGGTGTTACATACTGTAGCCAGTACATACTGTCACTTTAATGGAAATCCTATACGCGGTGCTACGTGACACTGGGGGATTTTGTGGGATCAGCTGCACAGGTTGTGAGGCCATTTGTAAAAAAAATGTTATAACCCCTGCGACGCAGTAAGAAATACACATACAGACACTGAATGAGAAAGTCCTCTTAAACTTCTGCTAATCCAGACACAATATAATAAAGTCACAGAGACAACATTTAAAAAACAAACAATTATTTTAGTTTAATAGATAGAACAGCTCTTGGTGTTAATGTGTCCTATCATAGTCACTGTAAGATGCTGTAATACTAATGCAAGTGTGTGTTACACATAATGTACAAAATTGAAGCACTGTAAGCGAAGCAGCACTGACACACACACACAAACGTGACCACACAGGAAATTGTGCAGATTGCATATTTTAACTATACAAAATTATTCTATAGATGGTATTTAAGTTACGTTTCTGTTAACGGTAATATGGAGCAATAGGAGGAGTTATAGGGAGCAATAGGAATTATAGGGAGCAATAGGAATTATAGGGAGGGATTATATGGAGTAATAGGAGGAGTTATAGTGCAATGGGAGATGTTATAGGTTTTTTTTATGGAGCAATAGGAGCAATAGGAGCAATATGGAGCGATGGAAGAGGGACAGGGAACCAATATTTGAGCAAGAGGAGGAGTCAGGGAGGCGTCATATGGACCTATAGGAAGAAATTAGGTATAATTATTAAAGATTCTATACATATTTACCATTCAACCCCTATTTTCTTGCCACTACAGTGGTTAAATAGTGTGTGAAATCCTATTAAAAACTCTATGTAAACCGTGATAACACCACAACATTAAACAGGCATAAAAAAAATGTTTGGCGTGAAGACCAGCAATTCATGTGTAGCTGTAAAGTGACCTGGAAGTCCCTGCTAGGCAGTAACAGGAATATTATGCACACACCAGAGCCTCTCCTCGTCCTGTTGGAAAAGGTTACAATTACCCCGACAGCTCCAGAAAGGGATGCGATGGCTGCAGGATAAGCCCTTATCCTAATGCACCTGGAACAGAAAAACAAGCAGCCCTTTGGTTTCACAGCCGCATTTAAATGCTTCAAACATATTCCTCCTCCAGAAATCTTCTTTACTTTCTGTTTTTCACCCCAATCCAAAATTTCACTACCAAATTCATCCGCTGTTTCCAATCCCAGAGAAACATCCACGGCAAATCATTTTTGTTGGGCCTTTGAAATATGGCTACAGCTGTGAATTTGCCAAGAAATGTCCTCTAACTCAGTCCAGCTTTGGTTTGCTGCAGCATGCTGACCTGTTAACGAGAGCAGCGCATGTTGTACATTCTGAGGTATTTGTTTCTAGGCTTTTGGGACTAAAACCTATTAAACATCCTATACTAGGAAACAGACTTTAGAAATGGAAGGGGTTACATGGCTGAGTGCTTTCACTCTAGGATTCCAATATGCAGTTTGCAACATGAAGTATAGTTCTAATAAGGTGAAAAGCATTTATACCAATGATTTTCAATCTTTTTTTTTCTCTCAGGGAACCCCTAATCATAGTGCTCAGTTACAACAGGACAGGGTCACAGAAAACACAGAACAGAGAGCATCACAAGAGAAAGAGACAGACAGTCACAGGAAACGCACGCGCGCACCACTCTACTGTCCATGCCGCTTCCTCCTCCTTTGCTTGGCCACACCCCGCTCCTGACACCTTCTCCTGATTGGCTGCATTACCCAGCAGCAGCCAATCAGGATAGAGGAAATCCTGCAGCCCCCTTTTGATCCTCTCGTGGAACTCCGGGGTACCACGGAACCTCGGTTGGGAAACACTGACTTGTAACTGCAATGTAACGCCTCCTGTCTCACTTTGCAGGTGCAGGAGAGCGCTGCCTCCAGCAGGAGGGGGGGAAAAGCTACATTTGGGATATAGTGTACACTGCAATGCTAAATAGGGGTAAATCCAGGGATTTTGAGAAATTTTACAACCCTTATCATCCATTATTGTTTCAGTGATGTCACCATGTTTCCTTACAAAAATTAGTAAAATGGATTCATAAAAATGCCATAGAGAAAAGTTTAGATTTATATGGGACTAAGCATAAAATGAGAGCTCGGGATTTAATATATTCAATCAGAGCGTCCGAGGGCGTCTGACAACTTTTAGGAAATTGGGAAATTGGCTTTTTACATGGGATGAAACCCCACAATATTACACCGTTACATAGGAGATGAGGTCGAAGAAAAGACATATGTCCATCAAGTTCCAACTGCTGCTACATTTAGACGAATATTAGAAATAATAGAATGGGATTGGTCCACACTGGGGCCTCAACCAGTGGCTCGTGATTGGCCCGACTCAACATACGAGGGTGGAAGAGAGGGGGAGGGTGTTTGACATCACAAGTGGGGGGAGGAGCCTTAAATCTGCCCAGCAGCCCTAGATGGGAACAGTGTGTTGCTGTCAACTCTACTACAAGTGACTCTCCTCACACTTCACCAGGGGCCCAGCCGACGCCTGTGCCCCCCTCACTGCACATGCAGCGGAAGCCCAGGCGCCTCCCACGGGATTAGAAGCCCAGTGGGGGCCCTGCCACGGTTTGCCCTAGATTGATAAGAACAGTCTTGCGCTTTTGAAATCACAACTGTATTATATATCATATATAGGGGGCAAGTGTCCTTTTTCTGTGTAGGGCTTCCATAATATTAATGTGGCTCACTAAATGTTATTGAACTTTGCATGTGGCTCACGGGTGACAAAAGGTTGGGGAGCACCGGGTTAGGATAAAGGACCTGAGGGTTTTACGGGAGTGTGTGTGTGTATAAACCTGGGAAGGAGAGAGTGCACTCACCAGAGAGACGTCTTCTTAACCCCTTCACGATGGACGAGCTGGCGGTGCACGGTTACAGCAGTGGCTGATCCATGTTGATCCCCATAGTGTGATATATCTCCTTCAGGAATAAGAGTGCTGTATCTTCAGAGGCCCTGTAGTAGGAGCAGTCATCTTATATTTAATGTCATTGTTACAGTACAAAAATCAGCCTTATACAGAGATGTGCATAACAAATATAAAGCCCTCGGTCTGGGGTTTGACCTCATGGCATAAGAGTGTCCTTTTAACCCTCTCCCCGTTTATTGGGGCTCTAGAAATAGTTGGAAGGGTTGACAGAGTACCCCATAAACTATAGGCTTTTGTAGACCAATGTTAGCAGTCAGCGCACCAGGCTCCCAAACCAGGATTTAAAACCAGCTGATACCAAAGGTGCTTTTCATTGTTTTTTTAATTAATTCATGCTCACATTTTCCTCCACACAACGATCTGTACAAATGCATATAAAAACCTACACGGAAGACCCTCAACAAACCCTAGGATGGCATTTATGCAACCGAGGTGCGGACAAATGTTTCCGCTGCTCCCTGTGATTGGATTGGTACTTGTCGGATTGTGACCTCATTTGATTGAAGCCTTTATTTTTGGTGTGCAATTGTTCGTCTATATGCAGTGCGGTTTATGGAGGTTTTGGTGTGGGAGAGGATAGTGTGTTTATTACATAAAAATGAAAACAAACAGTTTAAAGTATTTGTTTTCTGGTATAACCAAGTGCTTTTTTAGGTGTTCTTTTTTCCTTGTGTTAGTTCATATTGTGTACCCCCCAGCACCACCACAGGTATCATTTTCTTGAGGTTATATTCCTGCATGCATGGAGGTCTGGTTACCTATATACACTATTACTTCTTTGTTCTGATACCTTTTATTGGAGTTTTTTCGTGGAGCAGGTTTTTCTCTCTCGCTATCCGTAGATAGATGGTGAAGATAAGAGAGAGAGATATATTTCTCTGTATACCACACACACACACACACACACACACACACACACACACACACACACACACACACACACACACACACACACACACACACACACACACACACACACAATAATGGTACCCGATAAAGAGCACAGAGAGCGTCTGAAACATGAAATGCTGTCCTAGGGCTTGTTGTGTACAAGACAATCTCATTGTATACGGAGGGCAAAGCATATGCGCTCTGTGTTACCAGTAACAGAGGTGGCTCTGCAGGGCGAACAGATACTCATTGAAGCTCTCGATGGGTTTTTCCTGGAGAACGTAATCGAAGCGCTGTCCCCCGTTCAACATCCCCACATGGATATGCTGAGAATCCGCCTTCACGGGAGATTCATCTGATCTCATAGCTGTATGAAACCACAACAGATTAAAAAGGGTTATTTACTGCTTACTCAATACACTTCCACCATATAACCTCCACTCCCAACATTATATATAACCCCTCCCTATAACTCCTCCTATTGCTCCATATAACCCCTCCCTATAACTCCTCCTATTGCTCCATATAACCCCTCCCAAGAACACCCTGCCCCATATAAATCAATGTGTTGCATGACTCTTTGGCAGCAAAGTCCCCAGTAGCAAAGACACATCCATATCAAATCATTTCCTAAAATATGGCCACTGTTGTGAACCTTTAAGAAATCCCTTACACCTCAGCTTTAGGATCGCTGCAACATTGCTACCTGATTTAGGGCTGATCCCCTAACGAGAGCAGCACGTGTTGTACGTTCTATTTGGGATGGGTCGTTGGGGTTCAACTTTTGGGGCTAAATCTGAAAAAACTTAAAAATGTTATACCACAAAATAGACATTACAGATACCGGGGAAGGTGTTGCGTGGCTGAGGACTTTCACCGTGACAAATGAAAAGTCCACTATATGTTGCCAGGAAGGACTGTGGTATTTAAAGCAGCAATCATACAGTAAGTGTTTGAGGAGTAGAACCCACAATTTTCTGTGCAGATTTTAAGAAAACGGT
The DNA here is from genome assembly GCF_040206685.1 of Ascaphus truei. Taxonomy (NCBI): domain Eukaryota; kingdom Metazoa; phylum Chordata; class Amphibia; order Anura; family Ascaphidae; genus Ascaphus; species Ascaphus truei. The sequence continues at coordinate 170,872,541 of NC_134487.1, read as the reverse complement.
GGCCATTTTTAAAAGCACTGCCAAAAAAACTGATATTACAGAATATTCCTTGGACACCGGGAAAAAGTGAATGGAAATTCTACCGTGTTGAATCTAGATGAGTGCCAAGTATGTCTAAGTTACCGGCTTCTCCCTCCATCGTCATGGGGAGGTCGGAATCCGGCAGCGCTGCAGCCTCTGCGGTGGGCGGTGGGAGGGAGGGCAGAGGGGGCCGGCTGATCGTCTGCCAGGCTGTCCGGAGCGAGCCCAGGATGTCGGTGCCCATCCGCGTCAGCCCTTCCTTCAACTCTGCGGGACACACAAGCAGCTTATCATCAACAGGCCTATAAAGTGGGTGTGTGACCCATCCCCAGCTGTATCTCCCTGTCCAGTCAGATTGCACACCAAGCCTGTAAAGAGGTTACTATATTTATTTATCAAATGTTTTACCAGAAAGTAATACATTGAGTTACCTCTCGTTTTCAAGTATGTCCTGGGCACAGAGTTATAATGACAAATATACGATTACAAATACATAGTTACAATGAGTGAAATGGGTTATACAGTACATTATATACAAGACTTTGCATGCACAGTTAAAGATCATATATATTATAGGCGTATATAGCAGTTACAGACCAGATTAAAATGTGAGACAGCTTTAGTTTTGAAAGAACTTAAACTGGTGGTGGCTGTGAGAGTCTCCGGTAGGTTGTTCCAGTTGTGGGGTGCACGGTAGGAGGAGGAGGAGGAACGGCCAGATACTTTGTTGAACCTTGGGACCATGAACAGTCTTTTGGAGCCAGATCTCAGATGATAAGAGCTGCATGTGGTAGGGGTGAGGAGCTTGTTCCGATATAATGGTAGCTTGCCCAAAAAGTATTTGAAGAAGAGATTAACTTTGCGCCTAGACTCATGTGATGACCAATCTAGTTCTTTGATTATTTCGCAGTGATGTGTGTTGTAGTTGCATTGGAGAACAAAGCGGCATATTGTATTGTGGATGGTATCAAGTTTCCCAAGGTGAGTTTGGGATGCCGTGCCATATACTATGTCCCCATAGTCTATAATTGGCATCAGCATCTGCTGTGCAATGTGCTTTCTGACCAGCAGACTTGGAGGATTTCTACCTAAATAGTACACTTAGTTTGGCGTAGGTTTTGGATGTCAGGGTATAAATGTGCAACCCAAATGTTAAATGGGAGTCAAACCATATGCCCAAATATTTGAAACTAGTAACAGGGGCTAGGATAGTACTAGCGTTGGTTCTCATCTGTAGCTCCTTCATTGGAAGCTTTAGAAATGTAGCCTCGGTTCCAAATACTATTGTTACAGTCTTGTCAGTGTTTAAAAACAGTTTTGGGAAATCCAATTTTCAAGTCTCAAAAAGTCAGACTGAAGTATGTGTTCACGGTCAGAGAGGTTAGGGCTCTGTGCATATAAGATTGTGTCATCCGCATACATGTGTATTGAGTCTCCCTTACAATCTGTAGGAAGATCATTAATGAACACTGAGAAGAGTAGAGGCTACAGAACAGAGCAGGAGGGGTTAAGAGTTAGTATCCAAGGGGTTGGAGTTAGAGCCGGAGATGGACACATGTTGGGATCTACCTGATAGGTAGGACTGAAACCAGTTTAAAGCATGCTTCCCTATACCAGAGCTCTGGAGTTTGTAAAGCAAGATAACATGATCAACAGTATCAAAAGCCTTTGCAAAATCTAGGAATACTGCACCATTGAAATGTCCCCGTTCCATTCCACACTGGATCTCATTGCAAACTTTTAGCAGGGTAGTTACGGTGGAGTGTTTGGGGCGAAAGCCAAATTGGAATTGGCTAGGGAAATTTGTCTTGGTAAAGTAATCACTTAATTGGCAGCGAACACATTTTTCCATGACTTGGGTTAGTATTGGGAGAAGAGAGATTGGCCTACAGTTTGAGACTGTGTTTTTGTCCCCACTTTTGATGATTGGGACAACTCTGGCAGTTTTCCAGGTCTTAGGGATATTGCCTGAAGACAAAATATAGTTGATTAGGGAAGCAAGAGGTTTGGCGATGGCTGGGGCACCAAGTCTTAGGCTTTGTCCCCGCATGCTACTGCAGTGCCCGCTGTGGCGGACGCTGCAGGGACGAGAGCCCTCCCCTCAATGGCGCCGGGCCCGCTGCGAGGGGGGGGGGTCGCAGCGCTGTGGCGAGAGTTTCTCCTGAGAGCAGGACTCGCGACGGAGCGCTAGGCCACGCCCCCCCGGCGGTTCAGCCAATGAGGGCGAACCTGCCGGGTGACGTCATGGCCGCGCCCCCGTCACTCCCCCCGGTCTCTCTTCCTGAAGCTCACTGCAGACCGGGGAATCGGCTGCACGCGCCACACGCCTTGCGGGCGCGCATGCAGCGGAGGCACTGGGACCTTAGCCTTAGGAACTTTGATTGCAGTAGGTCAGGTCCACATTGGCTGCTTAGTTTTAATTTGAGGAGCACTTGTGTAATCTCTTCAGATACTGGGACAAATTAAAAACTAGTGATTAGGAATAAATGCTACCGTAGGAATTGTTTATATACTAAAATTACACTTTGGCAAGAAGTGCAGTGATCTATAAAAAGAAAGTTATTAATCAATTCTAAATTCCGAGAACACTATTTGTTATTAAAAGTGCACGGCTAAGTAAGAGGACATTGGAATTTGATAAGCTGTAATGATAAACATATTTAGTGATAAGTGCATTGTAATATAGAAGGAAATTATATTTTAATTTTAAAATAATATACACTTTTTTTTATATATTTATTTTACACGAAATTCACGGCCGATTCCTCCAAGATGCAATCCCACATAACCGGCCAGGAAACAGGAAAGCAGTTTCCCTGAACAAATATAACCGTGCTAATAGCACATGTATGGGAAAATGAATGACACATTTTTCAGGGCCTCTGAATGGGAGAATGTTCATCAGGCCATTGTTTCCTTTCCCCTTATCCTCAGAGAGTCATTAAAGACAAGGGGAGCACACATTGACAGACATAAGGGAGCAGCCAGAGGAACTCAAACCTCTCCCAAGTCTCAGCTCAACGGGTTTACAAAACTATCTTTAAATAATGTAAAAATATTTATAGGCGTCATGTCTGCGCAAAAAGTGCAATCAACCACCTAGCTGTAACGCATTAAACATGTAACTGTCATAAGTACACTTTGGTCCTAGGAGGGACTGACCCCTTTAAGGTGTGATAGCCTATTATTAACAGGTTCAAATTAGGTAGTAAACAGTGTTACCTAAATGCATCCTCTTCCTGCCCTTATGATGAGGGATCAGCATGGGCTCAAACTCATGATCACTCAGCACCATCGGCTCAATCCTATATGCCACGGGGTCAAACTGGGATCACAGTGAAGAAAATTATACTCATATATGAAAAATATTTTTGATAAACAATAAAAAAAACTCACATTACACATTGAGACCACATCAACTTCAGCCCTTGCTGGCCCACTGCTGGATGAAGGGCTCCCCAATGATCCTCCAGGTACTGCGGTTGCAAGCCTCCCGTCTCCATGTTGCACACACACATTTTTAAATGCCATCCTCCCATATTACTTTTGGTCATTGTCTTGGTCTTTTAATCTCTTGGAGTCCGGTCAAGTACCATCTTTGTCCAACGATGATCCTTTCTTCTTGCGATATGTCTGGCCCACGGCCATTTTAAGTTCTTCAGCCTTGTGATGAGACTTTTTCCTGTCTTTTCAGGTAATAAAACACACCCACACACACACACACACACACACACAATGCAATGTGAAACTTAGACCTAAATACATAGATAATTCAGAGGCTTCAGACATGGTTCCAGATCCCCAAAAGTGTGCTAATCACGCCTTTACTCCCACTCACTTGACAGAGTAAAGGCGTACTAAAGCTTAGCACCCTTTTGTGGATCTGGTCCATAGAGCGATGTATGCTGGGTATTACACCAAAAAACAGGAAAAAGAATGAATAGGTTCAAAAGCAAATTTTAAAACATCACAAGGGTGAAGAAATTAAAATGCAGTGGGCCGTAAATATCACAAGAAGAAATGACCACTATACTTCACTACTTCACTGGATTCCAAGAGAGATCAAAAGACCAAGACGACTAACAAAAAGAAGATAGGAGGAGGAAATCAGAGAATTTGTTAGAACAACGTGGAGAAGAGAGGCTTGCAACTGCAGTACCTGGGAAATTATTCAGCAGGGCTGCTGATGTATACATGTATACACACACACACACACAGTACAGTGTGCGTTTGTATTTGTACATATTGCTATAATAATGGCCTATATACAGTATATATATATATTTCTATAAATAAGTGTGTATGTGTGTATGTGTGTAATATATATATATATATATATATATATATATATATATATATATATATATATATATATATATTTATATTAAACCCCATCCTCATTACATAGCCAGTTAACCAACCCCACACTGATGAGACCCATTAAGGTCGAAACGGCTGTCTGTGGGTGGGTTTTCTGGCTATGCTTAAAGCTGTGACCATGCAGCAATCTTAAGCCTATAGGGAAACCATGTTAAAAATGGTTTTGAAGCAAAAGGTGACACTGTGTTCCCATTTGCATGTCATTTCCCAGAATCCCTTGCTGCAGTGGAAGCGCTGTGTGCTGGGTGATAATGGTGAAAGGTGGGGTTGCAGACCTGTCTAAGACATGCAAATGAGCATACAGTAATATTTCCATTTGATATATATCAGACAAGTGTGCTTGAATAAATATATATGTCTGTCTGTTATACATAGAGGTAGAGAGAGCTTGAGTCAAATCAGATCATTCAATTTCTAAAAGTGAGGCACCTGCAGATTATAGGGCTATAGGGAAAGCAGCGTTCTGATTGGTCAGTGTCACAGTGTCACAGCTCTGATACCTACAGGGTGGTATATGTTGAAGAAGTGTTTGCAGGTGGGGAACTGGTATTTTGGATCGATCCTTTTTAAACCCCGCACGGTCAGAAACATCCCGATGGGGGATCCCCAAGCAAAGAAGATCACTGGGTGGAAGTGGAGCTGGGGGTACGTGACAGAGACCTGAAGAGAGAGAGGGAGGAACCCTGTGAGAACCCAAAATCACCATCAATCAAAGGGAGCAAGGTCAGAACCTAAAACAGAAAGGGTCACCCTAACTCTGCCCCTCTACTATAAATTATATTATAAAGGGGAAAACTCAAGAAATGTAACACATCTACCACACCCAATTATCATGTACCAGATGGAAATAGGTTTTACAATTCACTCTCAGACTGTCCTGGGTTTATATCTAATGCAGTGTGACCTCCTGACTGGAGATTATCAGGGACAGGCTCAGACAGTCCTGGGTTTATATCTAATGTAGATGATTGAGTGGGATCATTTAGGATTGTAAAGCAAAATATAATTTCTCTCACCTGCCCAATCCCAACGTCAAGATACTCGTAATTCACCAAGGTGAGGGTGGTGCCTGACGCCAGCGGGGGCTGTTTGGCGTCAGGGCTCAAGGCTGTTCCATGTGCCAAGTAATCAGAATCCTACAGGTAGAAAATACACAGCACTTCTCACAGCTTAACAATGTAGCCCATCTTACAATGTGTGTATATTTACAAACGTGTGGTGGTGCTGCTATACATACATGTGTATGTGTGTACAGTACACGTGGAGAATATATAGTGACCGCCACAGTAAGAATGAGCAGAGGAGACAGGACAATGACAGCAGGATAATGATACAGCAACAGCATGTAGCCTAATTAAATAGAGAAACCTCTAACACGTGTTGATGAAGCGCCCCATGCGAGAAACGCGTTGGAGGTCTCGCTTGGTTGCTGATACATATGCTGCCAGGCTATTGATGCACGCATTCACTAAGGGAGTGCCTCTGGTGCCGCGGCTGTCTGCCCGTTCCTACATGGTGACCTCAGGATCTCTGTGAGTTGCAGTCTGTCCCTACACCCTCTGATTTACATCTGTGTATTTGTGCTGCCGCTGCAATCTACCACATAGTGGTCGGACATTCCTTTATTCCAGGGTCATGCTGTTCATCATCCCTGCTTTATTCATTAGTCCAGGGTTCTGTCGCACCTGCCATTGAGGTGTTTCCTCTCTACATTTAATGATGAATGATGGTAACAGTGAGAAGGATCAGAGGGGACAGAGAGACGGGGCAGTGACAGAGAGACGGGGCAGTGACAGAGAGACGGGGCAGTGACAGAGAGACGGGGCAGTGACAGAGAGACGGGGCAGTGACAGAGAGACGGGGCAGTGACAGAGAGACGGGGCAGTGACAGAGAGACGGGGCAGTGACAGAGAGACGGGGCAGTGACAGAGAGACGGGGCAGTGGCAGAGAGACGGAATGTGCTTTTATGCAAGACTTCTAGCTAACCCGACTGCTAAAACTCTGACTCAGGCCCTCATTCTCTCACGTCTCGATTACTGTAACCTCCTGCTGTCCGGCCTTCCTGCCTCTCACCTGTCTCCCCTACAATCTATCCTAAATGCTGCTGCCAGAATCACTCTACTCTTTCCTAAATCTGTCTCAGCGTCTCCCCTGCATAAACCCCTCTCCTGGCTTCCTAACAAATCCCATATGACACACACAATTCTCCTCCTCACTTTTAAAGCTTTACACTCCTCTGCCCCTCCTTACATCTCAGCCCTAATTTCTCGCAATACTCCATCCCGACTCTTGCGTTCTGCTCAAGGATGTCTTCTCTCTACCCCCTTTATATCCAAAGCCCTCTCCCGCCTTAAACCATTCTCACTGACTGCCCCACACCTCTGGAATGCCCTTCCCCTCAATACCCGACTAGCACCCTCTCTATCCACCTTTAAGACCCACCTTAAGACACACTTGCTTAAAGAAGCATATGAGAAGCTCCATGGCGGATACTATACACCTCACACATAAACCCTGGCCCCCTTGCAGACGCACTTACCAGAACGCCGTCCTACGGTCTCTGTACGCTCTTCCTACCAACCAATTAGATTGTAAGCTCTTTGGAGCAGGGACTGCTTTCCTAAATGTAACTATTATGTCTGAAGCACTTCCAACCTTTATGTGTTATTTGAGTTATTTGTTATTTATATGATTGTCATGTTTACTACTGCTGTGAAGCGCTATGTGCATTAATGGCGCTATATAAATATAGACATACATATATACAACCCCTTCAGTGCCAGAGCCCATAATACATCGATGGCCCCTCTGGTACTGAATGAGGTTGATATATTTCAAAAGAATGAAATGTCTCGTATGTTTATACAAAGGTATTCTATGGCTGATTGTATCTTGCATCTCATGGCCCCCTTTTCCCTCTGCTAACCCCTTTTTCTGCTTCATGGTCCTTCATTTTGGGTGGGATTTTTAAAGATGGACACTCTGTATTACCTGTTGTCGTCGTCCTCTGTACTTTATGTAGTTTAGGATTTTCTTCCGTGGTCCTAATGGAATTCCCACATCTTTCAGGTCCTTTTCTGTGCAAAAAACCTTCAAACAGACAGTATAGTGTAAATAAACACGCTGCTCTGTATAATGATGTGAGTATCTCTATCCACTTCCAGCTCCTGATAACGAACATGCTGCTCTGTATAATGATATAGAACCAAAATGTCCAAGTGCACCAATATGTGTATTAAATTATGATAGTTGAATCAACATTTTTTTTAATTTATATTCACTGTGACTAATATATGAACCACAGATAAATTACTATAATGTGCATAACGTTTGCGTAATGATAAAATATATAGAAACACCACAAATGCAATGTGTATTCATTATTAAACTTCTCTTTGAAGTGGAGGGTCTGCTGCTGTACTGAAGCAGGCTGGGGCAGGATATCGCCAGCTAGATAGAAAAACAAAGAAAAAAGCGCAAAACCCTCAGTGTAGTAAATAAAGAGAAAGTTTTATTAAAATAATAAAGTATGATATGCACGTACAGTATAAGATAAAAATGGGCATGTAGGTGTAATAACCAGTTTAGAACAGACACTCCCACGGCTGCTGCACAGGATCTTAATACCCTTGTCGTCTTCCTTCAAAGGCTACGATTTGCCAGAGATTTTCACCCCCACACTCCTGGGCAGCTGAGGTAAGTGGGGGGTATTCGCCAGAGGTCGCCTTCCCCGTTAGTTTTATTCTCCCGGGCACTAGAGGGGCGGAAGGGGGAATCCCTCACACCGTTAAGCCGTCAGGTCACCTCATACGGTAAGGAGCACCGCTACTCGTCCCCGCATCCGGTCACCAGATACTCCGTCCGAGTACTGCTCCGTCGAGGAGAGGGAGGGGGAATTCCTCACACAGGTTGGCTGATGAAACACCAAGTGACGTGTAGCGTGTAACAGGCAACAGCTGTTCACAGTCGTCATTGCAGGGGAAAAAAACTGCTTGTTCTCAGCGTTCTCACGCCCCAAACACAGTGGAGGAAGCGGCAAACCAACAGCTAGTAGAAGCGTCTGTTTAAAGTTGAAAGTCCAGAAAAGGCTCAACTGAGCTTGAATTGCCTAATGTCTGTCAGGTCACTTCATATAACAAAGAACTCCAACGCATTTTGTGACGCTGTCACTTCTTCAGGGAACCACGTTGGAGTTCTTTGACCTGACCGAATGACCTGACAGACAATAGGCAATTCAAGCTCAGTTGAGCCTTTTTTGGACTTTTCCTGCAATGACAGCTGTGAACAGCTGCAGCCTGTGATGTGCTACACGTCACTTGGTGTTTCAGCCAACCTGTGTGAGGGATTCCCCCTTCCTCCCCTCTGTAGTGCCCGGGAGAATAAAACTAACGGGGAAGGCGACCTCTGGCGAATACCCCCCACTTACCTCAGCTGCCCAGGAGTGTGGGGGTGAAAATCTCTGGCAAATCGTAGTCTTTGAAGGAAGACGACAAGGGTATTAAGAACCTGTGCAGCAGCCGTGGGAGCGTCTGTTCTAAACTGGTTATTACACCTACATGCCCATTTTTATCTTATATACTGTACGTGCATATCATACCCTTTTTTATTTGATAAAACTTTCTATTTTATTTACCACACTATGAGGGTTTTGTGCGTCGGTCTTTGTTTTGTTTTTTTTTACTGTATATTGATGCTGCGTATCTCCATACACTTCCACTCCGTTAAGATCATGCTGCACTGTATAATGATACTGAGTAGCTCCATACACTTCGACTAAGATAAGATCATGCTGCACTGTATAATGATGCTGAGTATCTCTATACCAAGGGTGTGCAAACTGGGGGCGCAAAATTTTCTTGGGGCTGCGAGATTTTTCTGGGGGGGGCGCGGGCGGTTACAGAGGCCCCGCGCTCTTACCCAAGGCATTAAAATTAAATGCCGGGGGATCGCACGAGTCCTCTGGAACCTCAACATACCTTGCATCAACCAGCGCCTGGAAGCATCTCCATGGCAACGCAGCATCACTTGACACAGCGGGGTCATGCGGCGTAACGTCACACGCACATTGCCACAGCAACGCGGCAGGGTCACGTAATATTACATGACCCCGCGCGTCATTTGATGCCGCACAGAGCGATGGGGGGAGGGGGGGTGAGGCAGGGGGGCGCAGGAGCAAACGTTTGTGCATCCTTGCTCTATACACTTCCATCCGCTGATAATGAATATGCTGCATTGTATAATTATGTAGAGTATCTCTATACACTGTAAATTATGTCAGTATTACCAGGGCTTCTATGTCCACCCTCTCTCGCTCAAACACATCCAGGAATTCCATGAGTTCCAGCTCTTGCAGAACATTGCGCAGTGTCGGGTTCTCACCCCGTGGATCTGCGCCTGGTGCCGCCGCCTGTAACAAGGTATAGTAGGTCTTTATAAACTGGTGAACATTTAACTGGAGGTTTTAATATCTCAGCAGGAAAAGGGGTTAGGTCCCTAGATCAATACAAGCCAGCCTGCTTCTTACACGTTACCTTAGTCTTGCTCTGATGGCTCTGTGAGGGATTGTGCTGGTTGGTGAGTAGATCAAACAGAATGAGTGATCCTATATAAAGCAGAGACAGAAGGTTACCTTGTTCGGGTTTCACTCTAAATGTACACTATATATAATTATAGACAATCTGAAACGGGATTATAGCACCAGCAGTGGACGCACAATGTAAGTGAAAGTGTGGGGTTTATGCATTCATACAATACCAGGTAACCTGATGTTTCAGGTCCCAGGGGGGAAACCTTCCTCAGAGTTTTATAATAAACGCACATTGGCTTTCACTTACATTATGTGTCCAGTGCTGGAACTATAATCTCGTTTAAGATTGTCTGCCGCAGTGTTATTCCTTCATCTGCCGTTCACTGAATCACCATATAAGGCCAGGAGACTATAGTGAGACGGCCATTTGGCTTTGAATCTCTCTATATATTTATATGGCCAAAAAGCACAAGTACAGTGTGTGGGTCTGTGGATACTAATATATCATTGTGTATCCATCTTTAGACTATACATATCAGTGTGTGAGTGTGTGAGTGTGAGTGTGAGTGTGTGTGTGTGTGTGCATCACTATGTGTTGGTGAATCTATTAAACACACACACACAGTAAAAGTGGGACTCACTGGTTGAAGTGTCTTCTAGATACACACAAACATGTACACATTTCACACATATAGAGCGTGTATATGTCATACAGACATACAAAATCTTAGTTTAACCCCTTTACAGAATTGCAAGAGTGCCAGCAGCACACTGCAAAGCGGGTATTACCCATTGTTGCGAGAAAGACAGTGATACTCAGCACTCTTTAATGGTGACGGCCTTAATATACCGAGGCTGTGTCCGGTCACAGAAACGCGTCCTGTGAATGTGGGGTTCCTCTCCTGAAAGAGTTGGTATATACGATTCATCTCCCCGCACACAGTGTCTAAGATGGACTGACAGTACGTGGGGCTGTTGTAGAAGAACAGGTCCAGCAGAGTCTCGTTGGTGAAATGGCGCAGGCGGCTAATGCTGGGGAGCGTGATCCTCTGGATGTCACTGGAGAGAGGGCAGAAAATTAGAGAGGAGCAGCCCTAGAGGCACCTTCTCTTTAGAGATAAGGAGGAGTGTTACAGACACGATTTCAGAATAGGTTTGCTAGGCTATGCCCCAATTTACAGCCTACAGCAACCTATGCAGCCTGGTACAGCCTAGTGCCTTGTGTAACTCACACAGACTGGCACAGCCTGGTACAGCCTAGTGCCTTGTGTAACTCACACAGACTGGCACAGCCTAGTGCCTTGTGTAACTCACACAGACTGGCACAGACTGGCACAGCCTAGTGCCTTGTGTAACTCACACAGACTGGCACAGCCTGGTACAGCCTAGTGCCTTGTGTAACTCACACAGACTGGCACAGCCTGGTACAGCCTAGTGCCTTGTGTAACTCACACAGACTGGCACAGCCTATACAGCCTAGTGCCTTGTGTAACTCGCACAGCCTGGCACAGCCTATACAGCACAGCCTTGTGTAACTCACACAGACTGGCACAGCCTAGTGCCTTGTATAACTCACACAGACTGGCACAGCCTATACAGCACAGCCTTGTGTAACTCGCACAGCCTGGTGCCTTGTGTAACTCACACAGACTGGCACAGCCTGGTACAGCCTAGTGCCTTGTGTAACTCACACAGACTGGCACAGCCTAGTGCCTTGTGTAACTCACGCAGCCTGGTACAGCCTAGTGCCTTGTGTAACTCACACAGACTGGCACAGACTGGCACAGCCTAGTGCCTTGTGTAACTCACACAGACTGGCACAGCCTAGTGCCTTGTATAACTCACACAGACTGGCACAGCCTATACAGCACAGCCTTGTATAACTCACACAGACTGGCACAGCCTATACAGCACAGCCTTGTATAACTCACACACACTGGCACAGCCTTGTATAACTCGCACAGCCTTGTATAACTCGCACAGACTGGTATAACTCGCACAGACTGGCACATCCTGGTATAACTCGCACAGACTGGCACAGCCTATACAGCGCCGCACAGCCTTGTATAACTCGCACAGACTGGCACAGCCTATACAGCACAGCCTTGTATAACTCGCACAGACTGGCACAGCCTGGTATAACTCGCACAGACTGGCACAGCCTGGTATAACTCGCACAGACTGGCACAGCCTGGTATAACTCGCACAGACTGGCACAGCCTGGTATAACTCGCACAGACTGGCACAGCCTATACAGCGCCGCACAGCCTTGTATAACTCGCACAGACTGGCACAGCCTGGTATAACTCACACAGACTGGCACAGCCTATACAGCGCCGCACAGCCTTGTATAACTCGCACAGACTGGCACAGCCTGGTATAACTCGCACAGACTGGCACAGCCTGGTATAACTCACACAGACTGGCACAGCCTATACAGCGCTGCACAGCCTTGTGTAACTCGCACAGACTGGCACAGCCTGGTATAACTCACACAGACTGGCACAGCCTATACAGCGCCGCACAGCCTTGTGTAACTCACACAGACTGGCACAGCCTGGTATAACTCACACAGACTGGCACAGCCTATAACGCGCCGCACAGCCTGGTATAATTCGCACAGCCTGGTATAACTCACACAGACTGGCACAGCCTGGTATAACTCACACAGACTGGCACAGCCTATACAGCGCTGCACAGCCTTGTGTAACTCGCACAGACTGGCACAGCCTGGTATAACTCACACAGACTGGCACAGCCTATACAGCGCCGCACAGCCTGGTATAACTCACACAGACTGGCACAGCCTGGTATAACTCACACAGACTGGCACAGCCTATAACGCGCCGCACAGCCTGGTATAATTCGCACAGCCTGGTATAACTCGCACAGACTGGCACAGCCTGGTATAACTCGCACAGCCTGGTATAACTCGCACAGACTGGCACAGCCTGGTATAACTCACACAGACTGGCACAGCCTGGTATAACTCACACAGACTGGCACAGCCTGGCACAGCCTGGTATAACTCACAGACTGGCACAGCGCCGCACAGCCTTGTGTAACTCACACAGACTGGCACAGCGCCGCACAGCCTTGTGTAACTCACACAGACTGGCACAGCGCCGCACAGCCTTGTGTAACTCACACAGCCTGGCACAGCCTGGTATAACTCGCACAGCCTGGCTATGTGTGGCATTTCACAGAGCTTGCACTCACTTGTCCACTCCGGTATCATCGGCGTGCAGAGCACTGTACCAGTTCACAGGGAGGAATTCTATCCGTCCGACCTTCTTCTGATCCAGGGCCAGCTTGAAGTGAGCTTGCAGCAGGTTTAGAGACACCAAGCGGAAATCATTCACTTAGGGCGGAAGCAAACAGTACAGTGCATCATTTTTAAATACAGATTACGCATGTTTATATATGAGAGTGTGATTATACAAGTATATTTATACGAGAGAGAGACAGAGAGAGAGACAGAGAGAGAGACAGAGAGTGTGTGTATATAATAAATATATATATTATCAAAAATGAATAGACGATACCGTTCTGTGGCTAACAAAATGCTTTTATTTGTGCGAGCTTTCGAGATACACTGGTCTCTTCTTCCGGCACACACCTATTGTAAAGCGCTGCATAAATGTATATTTACATACATACATACACCACTAACATTCAGGGACTATATAACACCTCGAGTCATAAATCGTATAGTGCACAGGGGGGAGGGATAGGTTTCAGTCACAGATAACATTCCTAGATGCACTGTTTTTAAGTTAAACCTTGCCTGCTTTATTCATTGTAACACCGCTGGAAGAAGAGATAAGTGTATCTGGAAAGATTACAGAAATAAAAGCATTTCCGTCTATTCATTTTTGATTATTAAACTTGGCTAAGAAGGTACAGATATATATATATATATATATATATATATATATATATATATATATCTTTTTTAATAAGGCATAATACATGAAAAACGTTACATAGTGTTGGGCTTGAATTCTGATTTCACAGCAAGTGAAGGAGACTGGAAAATACTTGCTATTTAAAAGGCAAAGTTCAGATTTGATTAATTAAACATTCTGGCGCAGCGAGGCACGCTCAAAGCCTGGGTTGTAATTGCTACTCCCTTCACACACTATACATACAGTGTGTTTATTTATAAAATGTTTTACCAGGAATTAATACATTGAGAGTTCCGTCTTGTTTTCAAGTATGTCCTGGGCACAGAGTTATGGTGACAACGAACAGAGGTTCTGGCAACTTTGGAATTACAGAGGTTTAGATTCCTAGCGCAAACAATATGCATGTACTGCACTCACCGCACTCTACGATGCTTCGGAACTGGAGGTCGCAGACTGGACCGATGCCATGGACCATAAATACCAAGTGATCAACATGAGACGGCTCACCTGATAATACAAAGTAAAATCAAGTATGCAACCAGGTGAAGAAAGTATGATGGTTAGAGATACTGTACACACACACAAACACACACACACACACACACACACTATATTCATGACATTTAGTGAGCATATCAAAACACTCAGATTCATAGATATATGTATATTTATAAACACACACGCACACATTCAAGATATGTATATTTATAAGCACACATCAAAAAGAAAAACCAATCAGCGAGAAAGATAAAATAAGTAGTGTAAAACCGCAATAAAAAGACGGGTCCCTATGTAAAAATAATGATGCTAGCATATACTAAACAATCAAATATAAAAAGTTCACATTGATTATATGAGACATTGATGTCTTTCTATATTCTGTGTCCCATGCATATAGAGAGCTGTTAAACAAATATCACTGCGATTAAAGTTTATCCTCTATTTACCGATACTAACGGACATTTAAAGATAAGAGGAAGAGTTTATTCCCCACAGTTCTCCGCTCATCAGTTCCAGAGTGGTAATATTGTATATCTAAATGCTTTAAAGATTTTACACATTGTACGTGTTTTTAATCTTGACCTTAATACTTCAACTTAATTTTAAAAAAAAGTGATCTGTGCAATGGAGCATGCGCTTCTTTTCTTCTCATTCTGAAGCTGCTATGTCTCCATTGCTTTATATTCCTTACAAGTTGGTAACAAATACACCTTTGGACTATATTGGACTAGTTAATGTTTTTTAATAATGTTTAATTATATTGATTTCTAACACATTTTGCACAATATGTATAGTATTTAAACACCTTTATATAGTACACCTGCACAGGTTATCACACATCACTTTTGTGTGAATGAAATAATTTACATATGTATCACATTAACACAGGTACTTAGGAGTTATAGTACCTTTTGACACACTTTATTAAAATATTTAAGTGAGCCTATAGGGCCGATTTTCTTTTCGTATGTATGTATATGTATATATATATATATATATATATATATATATATATATATATATATATATATATATATATATATATATATATATATATATATATATTCACACACACCATATACATACTATATTTATGACATTAAGTGAGCACATCAAGTGAGCACATCAGAGCACATCAGATATAGATATGTATGTTTAGAGATATATATATATATATATATATACATATATATATATATTTATATACATATGAACAAAAATTGTAGCGCCAGAGTAGGACTGCAAGTGTAGTACCTATTGGTAGACTATAGTGAATAATTAAATTTGATTTTGTGTATATAGTGCAAAAATATATATTACAAAATGTGATAATATTAAAATAGAAAATGCAATGAAAAATACATAATAATCAATAAACTGTATAGTGAAACACAAACACCTTAAGTGAAAAAAGGGGTGCAAAAGTGCAAAAAAGAGAAAATAAATAAAGTCCAACCAGTCCTTTAAATGTTAGTCCATGAATGGAGGTAAATGATGCTAACAAGGGGGTCTCCGGCTGCTCTCACATGGGATAAACCACATCCAGGAATATCTACAAACAGAAAAAGAGAGAGAGCGCACGCCCCATAGCATAACACTGTGTATTTATTATGAAAATAAGGAAAGGGAAGGGGGGGGGGGGGGGAAGAATCACACTCACAAGATAAAAATGGTTAAAAGGCAATTTGTGATTATATCACCACCATCCGGTTCTGTGCTGCGGAATTGCGTCTCTGTGGGCTCCTTCAGGACTGCCAGTAGAAGATCCGGTGAGCGGTTACTTCTACTGGCAGTCCTGAAGGAGCCCACAGAGACGCAATTCCGCAGCACAGAGCCGGATGGTGGTGCTATAATCACAAAATGCCTTTTAACCATTTTATTCCTGTGAGTGTGATTCCTCCCCCCCCACCCTTCCCCTTCCTTTTTTCATAATAAATACACAGTGTTATGCTATGGGGCGTGCGCTCTCTCTCTTTTTTTGTTTATATATACATATATATACACATATATACACACACACTACATTTATATGATAGTTCGTGGGCATATCAAACATACATATATAGGTTTATAGATTTAGATATACAGTATGTATATGAATTCCTCCCCTGATAAAGCACGTTTAGCATGCAAAATGCGTCGAGGTCATTACACAAACACGTGGAGACATCATCAGTGTTTAGAGTTCTGGGAGATTATCCGGTGACGTAGCACGCTTGGTCCTTGCAGGATTCCAACTACGAACACTGGGACGCCTTTCATTTACCACCAATGGATGTTTTCTACTACTTAGGAAAAGGTTATCTATAATTTACATTTTAGTATGTGAATATACCACTTTTAAACTTACCCTTGGTATGCATTGTCTCGTTTGTTCTTTTCTACTTATAGATATATGTATGTTTATATATTCACCCCACACACAAGGTTAGGAAGAAGCAAATCATTACACTCAAAACAGGACGACGGATCAACAATAAAAGACTGCATTTATGATAAAGGTAGTTGAGGATTTCTACATAAATTGTATGTGAACACAGATTACACAGGGCATAATCCAGCAGAGGACAAGCGAGAAGAAACCAACAATGATGTACCATGCCTCCTTCCAGAAGAAGAGGCAAAAACAATCAAATCCATGAAGAATCGAAAAGGCTCCAAGGGAAGATGGAATTACAACTGGAATCTTGAAAGAAACTTTGGAAGAAAAAAAAAATACATGCAAAACTCTTTACATGCTGCTTGAAGAACAGGAAAATTCCAGAACAATGGAGTCATGCCATAGTTATGCTCATCCACAAGAAAGGCGACAGAGACCTGAAGAACTACAGACTAATTCGTTTACTTCCAATCACTTAAAGGATTTGTACAAAAATACTCACTAATCGGCTGCAACCGACCCTGGCCTTTGCCAGCCTAGAGAACAAGCGGGATTTCCCAGTGGAAACAACACAATGGACCAAGTAGCACAAGAAGTGATTTCACCAAGTCATGAATAAGACCTACCACTCTGTTTAGGATTCGTAGATAATGAAAAAACATTTCATTCTGTCTACACCTTAGCGGTCTTCGATGCATCAAGAAGACAAAGTGTTGAAGAAGTGTACATTGATATTGTAAAGAACATTTACTAGAATGCCACATTAACATATTAGGCTGCGCTTATAGTGCCGGCAACGTCGTGTCAAAACGAATGTATTGCTGCCGTTGCGTGCGCTTTTAGAAGTGACGCGACGGCTTGAAAGAAAAAGAAATACAAAAATCAGTGAATATTTGAGGCGCCTACTATTTTCAGATGACAATGTTATTTTTGCCATAAATTCAGAAGACTTACAGTAACAAATTGGAGAGCTCGCCAAAGCAAATAAGAAAGTGGGCTTCCATATGAATCTTAGCAAGACCAAAAGGGTGTCAACTCTGCAAATATCTAAATAAATGGAATAGAACTGAAAGTCAAAGATTGTCTACATTGGCCGGCAAATAACAAAGGGTGGAAACCTTTTTAATAAATGAATAGGAGAATGAAGAGAAGAGAGGCTTGCAACCACAGTACCTGCAAGATTCTTGGGAGATCTTTATCCAACAGTGGATCGAGAAGGTGGGATAATAGGGATAGGAAAATTAATAGAAAAACAAAGAAACATAACCCAGCACCATATATCATATCTTCATAACAGCATATTAAGATGAAGGATGTGTGGGAAGATGGTGCATACATATATATATATATATATATATATATATATATATATATATATATATATATATATATATATATATATATATATATATATATATATATATATATATATATATATATACACAGTGGTTGACAAATCACAAAAAAAAATCTACTCGCCACCTAGTACCAAACGTGTGCTGCTTGGGCCAATATTTACTCGCCCGGGGGTTAAATCCACTCGCCCGGGGCGAGCAAATGTATAGGTTTGTCGAACACTATATATATATTATATTATATATATATATATATATATATATATATATATAAAACACACTTAGATTTAAGATCACTGGTATATGTATGTTTATATATTTATACACACATAATGTATGTAGATTTAAGATCACTGGTATATGTATGTTTATATATTTATACACACATAATGCATATATACATACACACACACAACCACACGTTAAAAGATAGATACAGAGATACGCACATACATTAAATAACACCTGTGTCTATATTTATATAAAGATACACAAACACACTGTAGAGATATTTACATACACACCGACGTATGCATACAGTCAGTACATGTACATTTTTATATGCATGTGCACATATTTTAGATCTACACACACACACACAAACACACTATAGATGGATATTTATATACATATATTAAAGAACATGTGCGTGTACATCGTATATACATATTTATAACACACACACAGACACACACGCGCTCCTGGTAGTTCCTTTACCAGTAGGTATATCCATAGATATATTCTCCACCCCTCTCTTCACAGTGCGGGGTCGGCCCTGCTCGGTGGGCGTGGCCCCCCACTCATCAGGGTTTCCCATTGGCTGGTAGTGCACCATGAGCTGCGGAACCAAGCAAGAGAGGGATGTGAGATGTACAAAGCACAGACTCCTATAATGTCACAAGGCATTTACATTTTTGTTTTTTTAAATGGAGCGCTCGTTTTGGCCCCCGGAGACAGATGCACTGTCCCCGCACCCTCAGCTCTTGGAATGTTCCATGCAAGCACAATACACAGGAGAGTTCAGCTCACAATTTAAATGTCAAAAAAAATACACATTGCTGGATGTCATCAAAGCGCAAGGCCGGGTGATCGGGCGGTAACTGCCATTGGGTTGAATGGCAGTTACCGCCAGATCAGGCGCAATACCCTGCATTGCACTTTGAGGACTCCCGGACCCTGGGTCTGACATCCCAATTCATGGGAATGCAGCAGGATCAGTGGCACTTATATGATAAAAGGGCGCTGTGTCTGGAAGACACAATATCTCAACTCTGCCCACCTCACCTTCAACAATCCCTTACATTACATGCCTTCTTATACAGGAAGAGAAAGGTGCTGCTGACCCTGCTAACGCCCTACAAACTCAAGTCTCAATTTCACCACGTGTTTGACATTGCGTGAGCTGAGCGCCACCCGTGAATTGTATCTGAATGGGATATTCCAAGAGCTAAGGGGATAATTGCATGTAACCATGACAACAATCTGAACCAATCAATCAAAGCGCTCGCTTTCTTAAAGTCATATGAACGGGGAACATATGGTGATAATGTCCTTATTTCTTTGCAAGATAAATGATAAATCCTTCTATCCACAAATTTATCATTTCGGCAAAGTTTTATACAGTATTCATTTTTTTATATTTTAAAGCAAAAATCTCTGCTACTTAAGTTACTGGAACCCTCCTCTGTTACTGAGATATTTCATTTTGAAATTCCCTTACAACAATTCTCGTCCAGAACAATAACGTCACAAGACACAACCAATATGGTCACTATCGTCAGCCTCATTCTGCCGGCCAATAGAACGCTGTGACATCACCATGAGATGGCATTGCAGCTTCCGATTGGCTGACCCTGCAGCATCATTGTTTTTAGCTTACAATTTAAAAAAAATAAATGTAATTTTTGGTATTAAAGACAGATATCGGCAATCGGTCGGTCCCCGGAGCTGAGAGTGCTGCCGTTCAGCCCAGAGGGACCCTTGGTTCGTATAGAAACTAAAAACAAATACTTGATTTTGGGGCAATTGCTGCTTTAACTCCGTCTCCCTATTAATTACTTTGGGGTTGTGCAGTATAATGATGTCTCTGAAGGGAGATTCCAGTCTCTTTTTCCACTCGTTCTGGGTCATCGCCAGCATATACGCATCCTGCAGGGAAACACAAGAACATTCAGGTCAATAACATCTGAAATCCCAGTTATTTGCTAGTTTCTTTCTAGTGACTTCTTTGTTTGGATATATGCCACTTTGTTTTTTGCTATCCTAAAACCCCAGACCACCTTGTCCACCCCCTTCCCAGCTTTAATGAAGCCGAAAGTGGTTTAGGCAGAGCCTAGGAGCAAATAATCCCACGGGTCAATAAATGCCTCCCGCGGATGATGCCGAAGACCTCTTAAAAGGGAGCCAGGCAGACAACAACCTTTTGTAAATGAATTTAGCAGTAGAATTGGCTTCCCTAAACAAATCGAACTGTGATAATAGTAAAGATATGTCACCTTTCATTTTTTTGGGGGAAAATTAATGACACATTAAATTTCATTGGGACCTCAAGTGTTTTCTTTACCCTTATCCCACTCTGTACTTATCAGAAGAGAGAAGTGGAGCGGGAAGTAGGGAGCTTTGCGTGTGCAAAGTCGTTGAACACGCAGTGATATCCGACAAAAGGGAGCAGCCAGAGGAAATCAAACAAAAAGGGAGAAGAGGCAGCGCACTGCCAAAAAGCAGGAGGAGGCTCACACGTAAAATAAAAATGATTTTTTCAATAAATGGATCATGACTGACCCCTAGGAAAGCAGCCGTACAACGCACCTACGCGTTTCGGGCAGTGTGCCCTTTATCAAAGGCACCTTGATAAAGGGCACACTGCCCGAAACGCGTAGGTGCGTTGTACGGCTGCTTTCCTAGGGGTCAGTCATGATCCATTTATTAAAAAAATCATTTTTATTTTACTTGTGAGCCTCCTCCTGCTTTTTGGCAGTGCGCTGCCTCTTCTCCATTTTTGTTTGTTCACCCTGCTGGGCGGATCCGCACGCCGTTTGGAACCCGCGTACAGGATCAGCACGCCGCTTGGAACCCGCGCACAGGATCTGCACGCCGTTTGGAACCCGCGTACAGGATCAGCACGCCATTTGGAACCCGCGTACAGGATCAGCACGCCGTTTATTTATTTATAAAATATTTTACCAGGAAGTAATACATTGAGAGTTACCTCTCGTTTTCAAGTATGTCCTGGGCACAGAGTAAGACAAATAATACATGGTTACAAATACAGTTACATAAATGAACAGGGTATACATTATATACAAGACATTGCATGCACAGTTAAAGAAAATATATATTATGAGCGTATGAAACAGTTACAGACCAGATTAAAATGTGAGAGCCTTAGATTTGAAAGAACTTAGACTGGTGGTGGATGTGAGAGTCTCTGGTAGGTTGTTCCAGTTTTGGGGTGCACGGTAGGAGAAGGAGGAACGGCCGGATACTTTGTTGAGCCTTGGGACCATGAACAGTCTTTTGGAGTCTGATCTCAGGTGATAGGTACTGCATGTGGTAGGGGCGAGGAGCTTGTTCAGGTAGCTGGGTAGCTTGCCCATAAAGAATTTGAAGGCAAGACAGGAAAGATGAACTTTGCGCCTAGACTCTAGTGATGACCAATCTAGTTCTTTGAGCATTTCGCAGTGATGTGTGTTGTAGTTTTATTGGAGAACAAAACGACAAATTGAATTGTAGAGGGTGTCAAGTTTGCTAAGGTGGGTTTGAGGTGCCGAGCCATATACAATGTCTCCATAGTCAATAATTGGCATTAGCATCTGCTGTGCGATACGCTTTCTGACCAGGAGACTTAGGGAGGATTTGTTCCTGTAAAGTACCCCTGGTTTGGCATAGGTCTTGGTTGTCAGGGTATCAATGTGCATCCCGAATGTTAAGTGGGAGTCAAACCATAAGCCCAGGTATTTAAAACTAGTGACAGGGGTTAGGGTGGTGTTAGCGTTGGTTCTAATCAGGAGCTCAGTCACTGGAAGCTTTACAAATTTAGTCTTGGTCCCAAATACCATTGTTACAGTCTTGTCAGTGTTTAAAAACAGTTTTGGGAAATCCAGTTTTCGAGTCTCAAAAAGTCAGACTGAAGTATGTGTTGAAGGTCAGAGAGGCTATGGCTGTGTGCATATAGGATTGTATCGTCTGGAACCCGCGTACAGGACCACACTGAAGGACCTTGGAACTATACAGCGAGTTATTCCTGTTTTCTTACGTTTGATGTGGCTTTATATGGGACAATCTCTGTACTTATGTGTGCCAGTGAGCACTAGGTACAAGTCCCGTTTCCCTGGCAAGGGATTCTGTACAATCAGTATATTTATTACACATTGGAGTGGTCCTAGCGGAGAATCATATATTATAGGGATACAATTAACCCACGAAGCACCGGCTACCTGTATCTCTGTACCAGAGGAAATCAAACGCTAATGTGTGTGTGCACACGCACGTACGTATACACACACACACACACACACACACACCTATATATACACACACACACACACACGTTATAGTTTGCTCAAGAACTGACACTTACAAGAGTAATATGAAACAATAGTTGCTAATAGATTCTCACTTCAGTCTCCAATAACGGGAAGGTGCAACTCAATAGGTGAAAATGTATGAGGATGCAGATACAGGTTACAGGTATGGAGAAGCTCCTGTGTGTGGGCTGGGTATAATGTAGTAAAGTAAATAATTGCCTGATTGAATGTGAAGGATTAATGAAGAGTGTCCTAAAACTTGACTTTTAATACACCAATTAAAATATTGTACAAATTGAGCAACAATAATAAATTAATATTTAAAAATAAAGTTGCCCAACAGCGATCCTGGGAAGAGGGTGATAGATAGATATAGATAGAGTTAAGATCCCAATTATAGGCACTGACTGAGATTGTCATAAAAGGATCCACCTGAAAATGGCAGGTAGATCATATAGTTACAGGTATACTATGCAGAATCAAGCTCAAGCTACAGTATGGGACCAATTAAGGAAAGAATACAAGTCCCTTAATGGTAAGCAATGTTGAGCTGATCAGTGACTGTCCCCAAATATATACAGGGGAAATCAAAGCTGCAGAGATACCAACTAACACCTAATACTGGCAATACACCCCAGACAAATGGCGGGTGCTACAGTATGTGGTGTGCAGAGCATGAAGTGTGGAGGTGCGCACTGTTAAGAGATCAGAATTCTCTGCATCAGTGCCTGCTCCGTGCTCATCAGACATACTTGCTGATAGCTGGCGCTCTGAATGTCTCGGACGTGAGCTAACTCTGACCTATGTGTCTCTGTACGTCACTAGTGCCTCCCCCCGAAGCCAACTAATACATGCAGCCGCTTCGCTCAGTACTCTGAGCTTTGGCAAGGGGTCACTGCCTCATCACTTTTAATAATAATAATAATAATAATAATAATAATAATAATAATATATATATACATATATACACACACACACAATTAGACATTTTTTTCCTTTTGGGAACAGGCCTGAAGAAGGCGTTCATACCCCAAAACGTTGCCCCCCTTCCCGTTATTTTACCTTGTTTCCGTTTCCACCCCCCTTCTCCCTCCCACGCTTCCCTTTCCATGCTCCCCTTACTTTGTTGTTCGGGCATTGTGATTCACTTATACCCTTGATGGGTTTGTGCTTTTTTTCAATCTTATTACATTTGGCTTATTCCATTTCCATTTCATCAGAACACCCTTTCTGTAAGCATTTAAAATACGTGATGTTTATCACATAGTGATGTAGATAGGGATACCCATACATGAATCTATGAAAGGCATAAAAATGGAGCTGGATATATGAATAGTAGTTAAAAGTGAAAACACAAAAATACATATTTAAACAACAAAATAAATGGTAAGTGGCTTAAAAATAAAATAAAAAAAAGGACTTAAAGTGAGAGATAATGTGCAATGTATGATACAATAGTTCTATGTATTATGTTCACATTGCTATAACTGTGTTTATTTATTTAGTTACAATGTTTGCACATAACTTGATGGATACAATGTTTAGTACTTTAAAGCAGCAATACTACACACCCCATTTTTTCTTATTTTAATATGTAAAGCGTGTGACAATGTGTAATTCTACATTCTTACTTAAACTGGCAATCGTTTGGTGCTCCTGTTATAAATCTGTAACAGTCTTGATTGTGTGACTAACATAATGGCCGCTTTTCAGTTTCAATCAATCCTTCAGTCAGTGTAACTCAGCAGCTACAATGTATTCTTATATTACTACGGCAACATTATTTATTGTTACAGTTTGCAGCTCAAACTGCTGGGAACATTGGCAACAAATTATCACAAACAGGAAACTGTTACAAAGATTTTGCACTGCTTGGGAGGTGGGATAAACCCTGCTATAGAAATCAAAAGGATGCTCAGTATATTACAGCTCATGAAAAATGACATTAAGCGTTGAATAGTAAAAATAAAAACCAGTCACTATCTAATACTGTAGAACTGATTTCATTAAAAAAAAACATAAGACTACACGTTTTGCCGCTTTTAAGTGAGGTTTAGATAAATACGCTAGAAGTAAAGCCTTCATCTACTCCTAGTGATTCTGTGTTTTCATTTCATTTCAAACAGTTGCTGTCCCCATGGTGAAATTGGTTTATGTGCCTGGCTATTGGTGCGTCTTGTTCATTTCTGACTGAGTTCAGGTGTTCTCTTCCGAGTTGTCTGGAAGTTTTACCTCTGCATCTCATGCCATGAGATAAACCACACATGCAGTTGATGACATCTTTCATTTGATATTCCTGTGTGTGATTGAATCACAGAATGATCTGCAAGAGTACATGCAAAGACATGCTTTGCAGGAGTTATAGTAATATGGGCCTAGAATTCTGCTCTGTTTGCTTTCCTGGTAGTGGCTGTGAAGCAGTGTCTCTTATATTCCTAGACCTTCTATCTGTGATCATTATCACATGGGGTGACACAGAATGAGACACACAGAGAGTAATCAACGGTCAGTCTTAGGCTAAGGCCCCGCTCCCTCCATCAGCTCTCCCGCACTGCAGACAGGCGGTACACTGACATACACAGACCGCGATATGCGGTCTGTAGGGAGCGGGAGGTGGGCCTGAGTGGGAGGCTTGAGCGGGAGGGGGGGCGTGGCTTGAGCGGAGGGACCCACTACTCTAACCCCCCCCTCCCTCCCTCCCTCCCTCCACGGGCTCGGGCTGGAGCTGCTGATTGAAGTAATCACAAGCAACACACACACACTCATACACACACGCAGGCACTCTCTCTCACACACACACACACACACACACACACACACACACACACACACACAAACACACACACACACACAGAGACAGAGACAGAGGCAGGCACTCCACACTCCTCCCCGCTCCCCGAAGCCTCTCCTCCTCCCGAAGCCTCCCCTCTTCATTGGCTCACAGCCACACCACGTGACGCGTCGGAGCTTGGGATTACAATTCTCTTGAATCCCCTGCCGGCTGACGCGTCACAGCGTGTAGTGAGCTGTGCAGCGAGGGGGGACTGGGACCGGCTCGGGAGGATTCCCCTGCTGGTGAGGAACTCGCGTGTGGCCGCCCGCGCCGCGGGTCCCAGCCCTTAGGCCTGGGACATAGTAAATACTTTTGTGCTGCTGCTTGCTGCCGATCGCTCTACCAGGAGCTTTTTGCTGTCCTGACAGAGGAGACAGCAAGCGCGCTTGGGAGGCAGGTATCACTGTGTGTGTGTGTGTGTGTGTGTGTCACTTTGAAGTGGTCTGTGTGTTTGTGTGTCACTGGGGAACCTATGTGTGTATTATATAATATTTAAAAAAAATTTAAAAAAAAAAGACATGTGAGACAGAGGAGATACAGCACGCATGGTAACTACAGGTAAATTATTTTAGGTCAAACTTTTGATGTGTGATTAAAAATAATTATATTATTCTTAACCCCATATTGCAGTGGAGGGCGTACCGATACATTACGTCATCCGCCACCTGCTGCATGAACGCAAAGCGCTGCGCCGTGTTCGCGCAACATGTGGAACTCACCAATTTACTCACAATCGCCATTTACAGCATTTAGCGGCAAATACCCGGCAAAAAAAAGGAGATCTAATTGCGCTGGCGACAGACACATCTCGCAACTTACTGCATAGGCCCCATAATCTCACTAGACCCAAACTAAGCAGACATATATTCAAACATTTATTCTTCCTTATCTAAAAAAGATAATGACATTTCTAATTCTAAATATAATACTACACTGAAATAAACCTCTATAGTAAGAAAAACGAATTCAATTTTATTATAAGAAAATACACTAATAATAAAAACTCAGGTTATAATTATGATCCTTAACACCATGACTATTAAGTTCATATTCTGGATATTTATGATAAAAAAAAGTTAATTTTATTTTCTATTCAAAAATTAAATATCCAATAATTCCAAATAATGTGCTACACTATTGGATACACTATCACTATCACTTTTAGCACCCTCTCTATCCACCTTAAGACACATTTGCTTAAAGAAGCATATGAATAGCACTGTGGATATTCTGAACACATGATACATAAAGCTTGGCCCCCTGCAGACGCACTTACCAGAACTCCCTCCTACTGTCTCTGTACGTTCTCCCTACCTACCAATTAGACTGTAAGCTCCTCGGGGCAGGGACTCCTCTTCCTTAATGTTACTTTTATGTCTAAAGCACTTATTCCCATGACCTGTTATTTATATTATCTGTTATTTATTTGATTACCACATGTATTACTACTGTGAAGCGCTATGTACATTAATGGCGCTATATAATTAAAGACATACAATACTATTGAAACTTCTGGTCATGGTAGTTAATATTACAGTCAGCCTGATTAGTATTGTTATCCACAGCTCTGAATCTATAAGGCACCTTACAGACGTGATTATTGGATAAGAGAAAGCCTTATATTATCAAGATTAAAAGACTATTACACATATCTCCCGATATTGTTAACCTAAGATATAAGACATGGTTAGGGGTCTGCAAAACCTTGATCTTGTGTATTTACCATCGATACAAAAAATGTAAACATAAACATCCACATTTTTATATATATATGCGAGATGACACGAATGTGACCTAAGTCAGAACAATATAGTAATTACAGTGGGGCAGTGGGAGGGCCACTGGATTAAAGGAAATGTCCCAGATCCCAATCAGTGTTACGGCCTAGGGAGGACCAAGGTTCTCAACATAAAGATCCAGAAGGCCACCCTCTGATCCAATCTCCTGATGCGATTCCCTCCCCTAACATAGATAGGGATATACTCAATTCCGCAAACTTTTAGATATCTACTATCCCCCCTGGGGCAGTGGGTACAGTGTAGTGGGACCGGGTGAACGATATCCTTATTCTTGATAAGTCTAACGTGTTCCATTACACGTATTTTAAGGAATCTCGTAGTCCTTCCCACGTACTGTTTCCCACAGCCACAGGTTAGGAGGTAGACAACATATGTAGATTTGCAGCTGATAAAACTCTGTATATGAAATCTCTCTTTCGTAACTGTACTTGCAAAAGTTTGACGGTACAATCAAATTACATATTCTGCATGAGCCACATCTATATGACCCTTTAGTCAATTGTTTAAATTTACTTGTGTCAGATACAAATAAACTGGGTGATAGGGAATTTGAGATGGTTTTAGCCTTTCTATATACGATTTTGGGGTTTGGTGGCAAGTCTTGCCCCAAAACAGGGTCCAAGCATAGGATGTCCCAATGTTTTTCTAGGATCAAATCTAATATATTGTGCACTAAAGGTTGTAATAAAAAGTGGACTCTCAAAGTTGGAGACCTTCTTAGATGGTCTACAGAGTAATTGACTTCTGTCCATTGCTTCCACCTCCCCATGTGCTTGAATTAAATCCAGAGACCTATAACCCCTTGCAATAAACCTCCAGTGCAGATCGTCTGATTGTCTATGGACACCTCATCCTGGGAGCAGTTTTGTTTGACTCTCAAACTGCCCCTTTGGTATTCCCTTTATGAGGGTCCTGGGGTGGCAGCTATCCGTTCTAAGATAAGTGTTACGTGAGTTCTCTTCACAGAAAATGTCCGTATGTATATTCAAAGAGAGATCCACGTAAAGTAATAAGTCCAAATAATGTAAGTGTTGATAATCATAAGTGAAAGTGAATTTAAGACCATAATCATTGGTATTCCGTGATTCTGTAAATAATAAAAGTGCTGTGATATCACCCTCCCAAATAGAAATGAGATCATCAATGAAACGCAGATAAAAAAAAATAATATGATCCCTGAAGGTGTTTCTATCGCCAAACACGTGGAACGACTCCCACCATCCCATGAATAAATTAGCATAGGATGGGGCAAAGCTGGTACCCATAGAAATACAAAGTAACAATAAATCACTAACACACATAAAGCACCATGGAGCAATGAGTGAATAGGGTACATATCACCTAATGCCTTATATCATGCAAAAAAGGTGTACAAAAGTGCAAAAAGGAGCAACGACAGGTCCAGAGAGACTGCGTGTGGCTGTTTTTCTGAACTTGGAGATTACTGGAGGAGGGACACACAAGGGAAGTACTGCATGTATATGCATGGGAATGGGCCAGAAGAAAGGACAGTAGGTCCTGTAACGTTGCCCCCCTTCTTATAATCTTCTGATCAATATTATTGCTCCTTATTGCAATTAGAAAAATGGAGAATTGCAGCGCACTGCCAGAAAACAGGAGGCTCACAGTAAAATAAATCCTTTATTCTTGAAATGGATCCAACATGACCCCTAGAGAGCTCAAAAAATCACCACACCTATGCGTTTCGGGCCATGTGCCCTTTATCCTTGGGCACAGGGCCCGAAACGCGTAGGTGTGGTGATTTTTTTAGCCCTTTTTTTTTTTTAGCTCTCTAGGGATCATGTTGGATCCATTTCAAGAATAAAGGATTTATTTTACTGTGAGCCTCCGCCTGTTTTTCTGGAAGTGCGCTGCCCTTTTTACTGTGAGCCTCCTGTTCATCCTCCTGGTGGATATGTACGCCGTCTGGAGCCGCATTTCGACCGCACGAGGACCTGGGAACCCCAATAGTGAGTTACCCCTGTGGGTCTACATACTTAGCTTTATTTGTACTACACTTGTGTGCTAGTGAGGACTAGGTATTAGTCCCCAATCCCCTGCCAGGGATGCTATTATACCCTATATCAGCATTTCCCAAATGGGGTTCCGCGGAGCAGTCCCAGGGTTCCGCCGACAGACGGGCCGCCCACACTCACTGTGCCGGATTTCCCCGTCAAAAAAGCAGTCTGTCTGTAGCTGCAATTTCCAAGTCAGGGATTAGGTGGCGCTGTGCTACACAGCTAATGCAGCAAGCACCTCGTCTGCCTTTGATACGGTGAGTGTGAGTGTGTGAGTGTGAGTGTGTGTGAGTGTGTAAGAGAGACATGGGCAGAGGGGGGCTGAAAGAGAAACATGAACAGAGGGGGTGTGAAAATGAGACAAGGGCAGAGGGGGGGTGAAAGAGGCATGGGCAGAGGGGGGTGAAAGAGAGGCATGGGCAGAGGGGGGTGAAAGAGAGACATGGGCAGAGGGGGGGGTGAAAGAGAAACATGGGCAGAGGGGGGGTGAAAGAGAAACATGAACAGAGGGGGTGTGAAAATGAGACAAGGGCAGAGGGGGTGTGAAAGAGGCCATGGGCAGAGGGGGGTGAAAGAGACATGGGCAGAGGGGGGGGTGAAAGAGAAACATGGGCAGAGGGGGGGTGAAAGAGAAACATGGGCAGAGGGGGGTGGGTGAAAGAGAAACATGGGCAGAGGGGGGGTGAAAGAGAAACATGGGCAGAGGGGGCGGTGAAAGAGAAACATGGGGGCGTGAGACATATTGGGGGCAGGGGGAGACACACTGGGGGAAGGTCAGAGAGACACTGGAGGGAAGGGAGAGTGAGAGAGACACTGGGGAGGGAGAGAGACACTGGGGGGAGGTAGTGATACTGGCTGGAGGGAGTGAGAGACACACTGGGGGAAAATGTATTGGGGCGGTGGGGGTCTTTTAAAAATGTATTGGGGCGATGGGGATCTATTAAAAATGTATTGGCGTGGTGGGGGTCTATTAAAAATGTATTGAGGCGGGGGGGTCTTTTAAAAACCAAGAAAATATTTAAGGGGTTCCATTCTGTTTTACAAAATATAAAAGGGTTCCACGACTAAATTTAATTGGGAAACACTGCCCTATATAGTGGATTGGTCAAACCGGAGACTTATACTCTATGAATAGGATTCAGTCTGTTTTTGATGCGCTGGTCACCTATATCCTTATTGCAATGACCCTCTTTTTCAAATCAGCCTTTTTTTGGCACCTTTATACACGATAAGGTATTGGGTGACGTGTATCCTGTTCCCTCATTAATCCATGGTGCTTAGACAGACAGACAGACAGAAGAGTGAGAGATCTCTTATGTGCGTTAGTGATTGTCACTTTGTATTTCCGTGTTATTGTTTGTTACCTTTCATAACTGTGACAGTAGTTTTTACCTTATATGCGGTTTTCTACTGATTTATAAAAATTGAATTATAAGCATCGCTTTGTCAATAGTTTCCTTGTTTGTCTGCGGGTCACATTTATTTAATACTGTGACTATATTGAGGGTGTACAGGGACCCTTGGTGTTACCCGCACCTAATTCGTTGTTTGATAGACTTTTTTGCATAGGTGGTGCTGGCTGTTGTCTGCTTGTACACATAGGTGACAGTATCCCGACTGGCCCAGAGTGTCCCAAATCAGACAGGCAGTCATTCGTCGAGTAAAATACAAACTTAAATGTTAGATTTGAATACTTGGTGTACTCTAATAAAATTATTGAACCGCTTACTAACGTAACGCTGATATTCAGACCCAAATGGTCAAAGTTAGTCAGTGAGGAAACAGTTTAAAGATAAGTACTCATTCAAACCCCTGTGAGGAAATGGTGTCTAGAGAAAAGATCCAACTAACTTATTTCCCAAGCAGCAGATTAGCCCGATTACTTCCTCGATGTGCGGGAACAGGATCGTTACTCACGTTGTCTTAATGTTAGTAATTGATGACCATGAGTCAAGAAGGGTAGGGCAACCCGCTGATCTGCTCTCTTATCTTTGCCACATGTATGGCAGAGCGATGTAATGCCATCCATTCCCCCAATGATCTGTCTTGCCCACATACAGTGGCGAGAAAAAGTTTGTGAAACCCAATGATAATTACGGAAATTCCATCGTTTTTCGATGATAACCTTCTTGAATCAAAACCAGTCGTCTTTTCTTAAATATCCAATAGGGTGTATATTAACCAATTCCATGTCTTTTGAAACAAAATAATCAATGAATTAGACAAACCATAAAGTAATTAAAGAGTTAGGGTATGTGCAAAAGTAAGTGAAACTCTGCTTTTATCAGCTAAATTAAAAGGGGATAATTAGAATCAGGCATTTAAATAATTAGGTAGATCTTCCAGGTGGAGTTTAGGAGGCCCCACCCTATATATAGATCAGAAACTTTGTGAGTTTGGTCTTCACAAGACAGTTGTGTGGAAACACGTCATGCCATGATCAAAAGAAATCTCTGAGGACCTCAGAAAAGCCGTTATTGATGCTCATCAGTCTAGAAGTCTTACAAAACAATTAGTGTATTGGTGGAGCCCCAATTCTTACAGTCAGACAGGCGGTCGTCCAACCAAAATGCCTCCAAAAACAAACCGGCAAATAATCCAGGAAGTCACAAAGGACCCCAGAGTAACATCCAACGATCTGCAGGCCAATCTCACCTTGGCTAATGTGAGTGTTCCTGACTACACTATCAGAAAAAGACTGAACAATCATGGAAGGATAGCCAGGAGGAAGCCAATGCTCTCTAAAAAAAAAAAAAAAACACACACACACACACACACACACACACACACACACACACACACACACACACACACACACACACACACACACACACACACACACACACACACACACACTGCTACCCTTCTGAAGTTTGCCAAAGAGCACATAGATCTATAAAACACTTCTTGAACAATGTTCTCTGGACAGACGAGTCATAGGTAGACCTTTTTAGCCTCAATTAAAAACGTTATGTTTGGCAAAAACCAAACACTGTGTTCGAATAGAAGAACCTCATACCAACCATCAAGCATGGTGGAGTGTGATGGTTTGGAGCTGCTTTGTTACCTCAGGACCTCAATAGCTTGCCTTCATTGACACAACCATGAATTCTGCATTGTATCAGAAGATTCTAGAAGAGAATGTCAGGCCAACCGTCCATGAGCTGAAGCAAAAGTGGGTCATGCAGCAAGATAATGATCCTAAACATACAAGGAGATCTTCAAAAGATTGGCTGCAGAAGAAATTCTGCGTTTTAGAATGGCCTAATAAAAGTCCAGACCTAAACCCCATCAAAATGTTGGACATGACCTCAAGCGAAAAGGTCCATGCAAGGAAGCCCTCAAATGTCAATGAGTTGAAGCAGTTCTGGAATGGACCAAAATTCCTCAAAAAAAAAAAATCAATGTGAGACCAGCAGTTACAGGAAACGATTAGTTGAAGTCATTGCTGCTCAAGAAGGTGCCACCAGGTACTGAATGTAAAGGGTCACATACTTTTTCACACATTTATATTGAATGTTGAATCATTTGTGGATAAATAAATGCTGAAAAAGGATCATGTTTTTGTGTCATTTGTTTGATCAGGTAATCTTTATCTATTATTAGGACTTGGTTTAAGATCTAATAACATTTTAGGTTTGAAATATGTGAAAATGCAAAGGGGTTCACAAACTTTTTCTCGCCGCTGTAGATCATGCCACACGGTAAAATGGTCATATAGATAATTTGGTCATTCAAAAAGTGTTTTATTTTGACGGAAAATCCCTGTTAGAGTTTGGACTGTAAGACCCCACCCCCTCCCCCCCATGAGACACGGAGTAAAATGAGTGAGCAATCATGAGCCAGCAAGGGATGGGTTAATGTTTTAATGCAGAATAGGGTTAGTTTGAAAAAGATAAGCAAAGAAATCTGATCACAATACAGACAAATACAGCTGCAGGCAATTTGCAAGAATTGCATAAGGTCTATGGACAATTGACCTTCCATGAAGATAAAGACTTTTGCAACATGATTACCTTGACTAACCCCAAGTCTGATAAACGCACACACAAAAAAAACAAAAAACATCCCTACACACTAAGACACAGAAGGAAGATCACAGAAAAGTGCTGACAGAAGATAGAATAGGACAAGGGGAAAACTAAATATGCATGAGTAAGAATGGTGTGAGAATGAAGTAGGGATACTGTTTATTCTTCAACTATATATAGCAGTGCTTCAGGAGAAATCCTGTCTAGATCAGGGTGTTTGCTCTCCTCACATTGAAGCAACACTGCACTATTTATCCTAATTGTGTGCAGTGCTATTAAACAAAATTTACTCTGTCAAACTTCCCTTCCATCAATCCCTGATGTGGGTGTATAACAGGTGGAACCGGTGAGCATATGGCGACAGGTAGCCTGTGCATTTATACCATGTGGTATAAGTGTGGGAGAAATAGGAGTATCAGTTTAAACTAAAAAGTTACGCAAATCCCTACCTCTCTGGTAACACATCCGTCCGATCCGAGGCAAGGATTTTCCAATGGTCACAAACAGCAGTCGACTGTGCCAGCAGCGGTGCCTTGCCTTCAAATACTTTATGGGCAAGCTACCTGCCTATCTGAACAAGCTCCTCACCCCTACCACGTGCAACACTTATCATGTGAGATCTGACTCCAAAAGACTGTTCATGGTCCCAAGGCTCAACAAAGTATCCGCCCGCTTCTCCTTCTCTTACCGTGCACCCCAAAACTGCAACTACCTACCGGAGACTCTCACAGCCACCACCAGTTTTAGTTCTTTCAAACCTAAGGCTGTCTCACATTTTTATCTGGTGTGTAACTGTTACACACACACACACACACACCAACAGGTGCCAGTCTCTAATAATAATAATAGAACAACATTACCATTCTCACGTCCGGTAAAGGAAGACTGCACTCAGATCAGTAAAGGCAAAAAAGAGTCTGTATTAGGCATCAGTACAAAATGAACAGGCCGCCCAATCCGACGTTTCGGTTCTGGAGTGGAACCTTTCTCAAGGGGGGTGCAAAGACAGACTGACACACAGACATATATATATTCCCTCACCACATGTGACCAAACACCTGTGCTCAATTACCTGTTGACTGCTACACCCAGAGGAGTATAACATCCGCTGCTCAGGCTGTATAGCCACCATTTTGGAGGGGGGGGGGGGGGGCTAAGAACTATTAACCCTGCGCATTCCCAAAGGCGTCCATGACGCCATGGTGACAGGCCTAAGGTGATTATTAATGCACAGCATGCAGCACAGCCAGATGTACAGGGAGATATTTTGCTACAAGAGAACGGAACATAGGAGACACACTAACGTCCTCTGACCCCGTGGAAAAATATTCTACTGGCACTACGTGGCTGAAAAAGACACCTGGAGTATACAAATGTAAGGGTTGCGTAAATTGCCAATACCTTCTTTTAGGAAAACCATATGCCCACCCACACAGTGGAATCCCTATCAAAATCTCACACTTCCTAAACTGTGAATCACGTTATGTAGTGTACATTATCAGGTGCCCATGCGGACTTCATTATGTGGGGAAAACTACAAGAATGCTAAAGGAGCGGATCGCAATGCATAGATCATCCATCAGGAAGGCGCTATTGGAGACCATGGACAATGAGGATTTAAGACACCAACCAGTGGCGAGACATTTCAAAGATCTTAAACATAGCTTGGCAACGTTTCGGTGCATGCCAATAGCGCAGGCGCATGGTTCAAGTAGGGGCGGCAACAGGAGCAAGTTACTACTACAAATGGAAGCGAGACTTATTTATAGTCTTAATACTGTGACCCCTAAGGGTCTAAATGAGGACCTCAATCTGGGGTGCTTCTTTTAACTAGCTCTGGGTCATAAGTATATCGCACTGCTGTTGCATGTTCAGTGAGTGCGTAGTGCCCGGGAGCTATTTTTGCCATCTGCATAGTCATTCAACCTTTTCTTTAATATCTTGGCTTCTCTATAGCACTTGTCTCTGGGACAAAAGATGTAAATTTATTTGCTTGTATATATCTATTAGACACAGTATGTTTGTTTAGGATTTCTTGATATGCATGGATGTATGTATGCCCCTTTTTGTGTTAACACTCCCTAATCCCTTATGTATTAGAATGATTGTTTTCCATATGGCTTTTATTTTTTCTGTCACGGTATGTTTTAATTATGTTTCATAATTAACAACTTGGAAGTGGGCACTTGTGTAGGTACATTAGTTGGTCTGTTTACATATCTCCCTGTACATCTGGCTGTGCTGCATGCTGTGCATCAATAATCACCTTAGGCCTGTCACCGTGGCGTCATGGACGCCTTTGGGAATACGCAGGGTTAATAGTTCTTTGCCTCATTAGATCCCCCCTCCAAGATGGCGGCTATACAGCCTGAGCAGCGGATGTTATACTCCTGTGGGTGTAGCAGTCAACAGGTAATTGAGCACAGGTGTTTGGTCACATGTGGTGAGGATAGATTATATATATATATATATATATACTAGCTGAGAGCCCCGGCGTTGCCCGGGATGTTTGTGGTGTGGGGGTGGCATTTGGGTGGTTGGGTGGGGAGTGGTCCACGCGGCCCATGGCGGTGTGCGGTGGTACTGCTGCTGTGGCTGTACTGATGGTGATTGTATCGGTGTGCTGATTTGGGAGGGTTTGTTGCTGATGTGGGGGTGCGGATGTGGGTGTGCCGATGGGGGAGGTGCAAAGGTGGCGATGTGTGGGTGCTGATGGGGGCTGAGAATGGCGGGGAGCCGAGAATGCCAGTGTGCTTGGGGGGCATGGGATACCGGTGTGCTGATGTGGTAGTGCTGGGGATAGTGTGTGTGTGTATACATGTTTGTGTGTATACATTGTATGTGTGTGTGTGTGTGTGTGTGTGTGTATATACATGTGTGTGTGTGTGTATGTGTACATGTGTGTGTATACATGTGTGTGTGTGTGTATACATGTGTGTGTATGTATACATTGTGTGTATACAACATGTTTGTGTGTGTATACACGTGTGTATACACGTGTGTGTGTATACACATGTGTGTGTATACATGTGTGTGTATACATGTGTGTGTATTGTGACAAACGCCCCTCTTTTGTAGTGCTGACGTCTGTCTGGGTTCTTCCCGACACAGTCTTCTAGGGTTAATTATACAACAAACAGGATCATGCAAAGTATTATGCTGCTTAACTCAGGCTTCTGCCTGCTTTATTTTCATCCAAGTAAGGTACTGCAGCTTTAACATGTGAAGGTTAGAGGTACTCAGATACTTTCATTCAGCAGTTCACATATTTCAGTGTTACCATATTTCCCACACTGTTATTTCAAGAAATAAAACCAAAATCATATAAGCAAAATCCTATCCCTTTCAGGGATCTAACTACACATCAGAATCAGTCTCTCTAACAGCTGCTGGCCAACTAAACTGGTTCCCCAGCTTAAAACAATGCTCTCTCATTTAGGGACACAAGATACAGTACAGTCTTTTAGCAACAGCAGTAACCATTTGTTTTGTCTTATCTGTTCGTGGAGTCCAGGCAAATCCTCTGGTACTGTGATACGTGGAGGGGCCGTCAACCCCGATACTGGATGCAGGGGAGCAGCGACACCCCCAGCCCCCAGGCTCCAAGGAGAGAGAGAGAAATGCAAAACCTCTCTGCTCTAAATACCTGTGCATGTGATTAGAAGAGCAGGTGAGGGAGAACTAGAGCCATGGTAATCTGTGGTCTGGATTTTCCATCCAGCTGCCTGAGTTAATGGGAAGCTGTGGAACGGATCATTTGTAACTATTCCTGCACTTTCTGCTCTAAAATGGGGCAGAAAGCTGCCTAACATCTTTGGACTATGTCACAGTATGTATAAATGTGTGTGTATGTATATATTGTGTGTATACAACATGTTTGTGTGTGTATACACATGTGTGTGTAAACACATGTGTGTGTAAACACATGTGTGTGTGTGTGTGTGTAAACACATGTGTGTGTGTATACACGTGTGTGTGTGTGTATACATGTGTGTGCGTATACACGTGTGTGTGTATACACGTGTGTGTGTATACGTGTGTGTGTATACATGTGTGTGTATACACATGTGTGTGTGTATACATGTGTGTGTATACATGTGTGTGTGTATACATTATGTGTATGTATACCTGTGTGTGTATACGTGTGTGAGTGTATGTCTCCATGTGTGTGTGTACGTGTACATGTGTGTGAGTATACGTGTACATGTGTGTGTGTGTACGTGTCTACGTGTACATGTGTGTGTGCACGTGTACATGTGTGTGTCTACGTATACATGTGTGTGTGTACGTGTGTGTACGTGTGTGTGTGTGTGTGTGTGTATCTACGTGTGTGTGTGTGTGTGTGTGTGTGTCTACGTGTGTGTGTCTATGTGTGTGTGTGTGTCTACGTGTGTGTGTGTGTATACATTATGTGTATGTATACCTGTGTGTGTATACGTGTGTGAGTGTATGTCTCCATGTGTGTGTGTACGTGTACATGTGTGTGAGTATACGTGTACATGTGTGTGTGTGTGTGTACGTGTCTACGTGTACATGTGTGTGTGTGCACGTGTACATGTGTGTGTGTCTACGTGTACATGTGTGTGTGTGCACGTGTACATGTGTGTGTGTCTACGTATACATACGTGTGTGTACGTGTGTCTACGTATACATACGTGTGTGTACGTGTGTCTACGTATACATACGTGTGTGTACGTGTGTCTACGTATACATACGTGTGTGTACGTGTGTGTACGTGTGTGTACGTGTGTCTGTGTGTACGTGTGTACGTGTGTCTGTGTGTCTGTGTGTCTGTGTGTCTGTGTGTCTGTGTGTCTGTGTGTCTGTGTGTCTGTGTGTCTGTGTGTCTGTGTGTCTGTGTGTCTGTGTGTCTGTGTGTCTGTGTGTCTGTGTGTCTGTGTGTCTGTGTGTCTGTGTGTCTGTGTCTGTGTGTCTGTGTGTCTGTGTGTCTGTGTCTGTGTGTCTGTGTGTCTGTGTGTGTGTATACATGTGTGAAGGGGGGAGGAGGGGGGAAGGGGGGGAGGTGGTGGGAAGGGGGGAGGAAGGGGGAGGTGGTGGGAAGGGGGGAGGAAGGGGGAGGTGGTGGGGAGGAGGGGGGAAGGGGGGGAGGTGGTGGGGAGGAGGGGGGAAGTGGTGGGAAGGGGGGGAGGTGGTGGGAAGGGGGGGAGGTGGTGGGAAGGGGGGGGAGGTGGTGGGAAGGGGGGGTAGGTGGTGCGAAGGGGGGGAGGTGGAGGGGAGGTGAAGGGGATGGGGGGTGGAGGGGAGGTGAAGGGGGGTGGAGGGGAGGTGAAGGGGGGGGTGGAGGGGAGGTGAAGGGGGGGTGGAGGAGAGGTGAAGGGGGAGGGTGGAGGGGGTGGGGGGTGAAGGGGGGGTGGAGGGGAGGTGAAGGGGGGGGTGGAGGGGAGGTGAAGGGGGGGTGGAGGGGAGTTGTAGGGGGGGGTTGGAGGAGAGGCGAAGGGGGGGTGGAGGGGAGGTGGAGGGGGGTGAAGTGGAGGGGGGTGAAGTGGAGGGTGGAGGGGAGGTGAAGGGGGGGTGGAGGGAGGTGAGGGGTGGGTGAGGGGAGGTGAAGGGGGGTGTGGGGAGGTGAAGGCCGCTCCCTCAGCCGTCCGGCCGCTCCCTCAGCCGTCCGGCCGCTCCCTCAGCCGCCCGGAAGCTCCCACGTGGATCTGAGGCGGGAGGCAGCTTGT
This sequence comes from Ascaphus truei, assembly GCF_040206685.1. Taxonomy (NCBI): domain Eukaryota; kingdom Metazoa; phylum Chordata; class Amphibia; order Anura; family Ascaphidae; genus Ascaphus; species Ascaphus truei. The sequence continues at coordinate 170,833,574 of NC_134487.1, read as the reverse complement.
TGTGGCCGCTCCCCCGCTGTGTCCCGGGCGCTCGCTCCTCCGCTGACTGTAGCGGCGCCGGGGGGGGAGGGGGTGGAGGGGAGGGTGAGGGGAGGTGAAGGGGGTGAGGGTTGGGTGAAGGGGGGTGAGGGGAGGTGAAGGCCGCTCACTCACCCGTCCGGAAGCTCCCACGTGGATCTGAGGCGGGAGGCAGCTTGTTGTGGCCGCTCCCCCGCTGTGTCCCGGGCACTCGCTCCCCCGCTGACTGTAGCGGCGCGGGGGGATAGGGGGGGGCTGAAAGCGCGGGAAACAGGGAGACACGGGGAGAGGAAGAGGTGCGCGCGGGTGTGGAGGCTGATGTTCGGGGAGGAAGAGGCGGAGGCTCCGGGACCGGTGGGTATGTGAGCCCCACCCCCCGGGTTATACATGCTGCTAATGTACACCCCCCCCCTACTGTGTGTGTGTGTGTGTCCGTGTCCCTGTGTGTGTGTGTGTCCCTGTGTGTGTGTTCCTGTGTGTGTGTCCCTGTGTGTGTGTCCCTGTGTGTGTCCCTGTGTGTGTGTGTTCCTGTGTGTGTGTGTTCCTGTGTGTGTGTGTCCCTGTGTGTGTGTCCCTGTGTGTGTCCCTGTGTGTGTCTCTGTGTGTGTGTGTTTGTGTGTGTTTGTGTCTCTGTGTGTGTGTGTTTGTGTCCCTGTGTGTCCTTTGGCCCGTCACTCCGCCTCAGGCCAATGAGAGGTGTGCGGGGGCGGGCCAAGGGACCAATCAGATTTCCCCTAGGGACACCGGACATCCAGGCAGGCAGGCAGGCATGCATGCATGCATACAGTGCTTTCACTAATATAGTATAAGATATATATATATATATATATATATATATATATATACACATACATACATATACATATACATATATATACAACAAGAAAAGAAAGCGCCCGATCCTAGTGCAGCATGAAAAAATACAATGACCCGGAAGTCCATCCCCTGATGAAATCACCGTGAGAGTGAAGAAACGCGTAGGGAAGAGTTTTTTAGCTATTGTATATTAATATTTACTCATCAATCACTGCCAACACACCACGGACACTTTTGGGACCATTTGTGTGTTGCTGGGACTATTATCTGTCTTGCGGGGTCACAAGTACTACACTTCCCATCCGGATACCACTGAGAGGGTGGTGGACTTCCGGGTCACACTGTGGCTGTGCAGTTCCTGTACCTCTACCGGATGACGGTTCAGAAAAGCTGGGACTACACGGAAGGAGAGAGTGGCGTGCAAGCAGAGCTACATCGTGTGCAGTTGGCGAATGAGTATACTCATTACATGCTTTTACCTTTTATTCGTTTGTGAGTTTACATTTGTTGGTTCTACCAGTTTTTATTAAATTGTATTTTTTCATGCTGCACTAGGATCGGGCGCTTTCTTTTCTTGTTGTTCGCAGATTTCTGGGAGGTCGTTGGTCCTTGCGGAGAGCAGCCAGATCCTAATTCATGGACCCTTTGTTCAGTTAATTTCATTTTTCATTTTTTATTTTATATTTTTTCGTATTTTTTCATTTTTTGGGGGGACTCCATCTGTGTGGTATTTATTATAATCATTTATCTACACTCACGGCATATTTGTAGCAATACAATTCAATATCTTTCAATTGGTATAGCAGGGTTAGCAGTAGATTTTAACATTCAGCTTATTTAGCATTTAATATCTATCGCATTGTGTGTTTTTATTAGTGTGAGTCAAATCAGCAATCACAATATCCATCCATCTTATGCCAGTTCTATATTGCTGACGTCAGATTAGCATTTTTCAATTAGACATTAGTGTCAGTATACACCTGAGGAGCGCAGTCCTTTTTCTGTATATATATATAGATAGATAGATAGATAGATAGATAGATAGATAGATAGATAGATAGATAGATTAGATAGGTGTCAGTCTGTCTTTGCACCCCCCTTGAGAAAAGTCCCACTCCAAAACGTCGGATTGGGCGTCCTGTTCATTTTGTACTGATGCCTAATACAGACTTTTTTTTTGCCTTTACTGATCTGAGTGCAGTCTTCTTTTACCGGACATGATAATGGTAGTATGTGTGTATGTGTAATATATATATATTTTTTTATCTCTAACTGTGCATGCAATGTCTTGTATATAATGTATACCCTGTCCACTTATGTAACCATGTATTATTTGTCATCTTAACTCTGTGTCCAGGACATACTTGAAAACGAGAGGTAACTCTCAATGTATTACTTCCTGGTAAAACATTTTTATAAATAAATACGTGGTGATGACTGTTCGACCAGGTCTCGGTTTGCCTTAGTTGAATTGGTACTGATCGGACTGAGATTTTTACGGCATAGTAAAGATTCCTAACTCTCTCCATATTGGGCTTTATATCATGAGGTGAATAGCCCCTTTCAATAAAAACATCCCCCCTATGGATTTCAGTTCAGTTTCAAACTGAATAGGGTCAGATACGATTCTACCAGCACATAAGAACTATGAGAATGAAGACTCTTTTAAAGAGGCAGGTTATGTGGGAGCTGAACGTAATTATGGGGATGAATGGGTTCAAAACCAAAACCTGACATCCTCACAAGGGGAAGAAATTAAAATGGCTGTGGCCCAGACTTATCACAAGAAGAGATGACCATTATTGGACAGGGATGATTCTAGAAGACTGGATTCCAAGAGAGACCAAGATGACGACCAAAAGTAAGATTCGGGATGAAATCAGAAAATGTGTTGGAGCGACATGGAGAAGAGAGCCTGCAATTGCGTACCTGGAAGATCATTAGGGAGCCCTTTATCCAGAGATATATATTAGCAATTATGAGACTCTTACCTCTAGCACCTGGCTGAAGTCCTCTGGGTACGGGACATATTTATTGTCCTTCTCTCCTTTGAAGAACCATGTGCACCTCTGCACCGTGGATTCCTTCTCCTCCCAGTACACTGCCCGCCGTGTGCGACTCCCCAGGAACACGTCATATCGGCCGCCGCTGGTCGGGATCACGATGGTCTTCGGGCTCCGTCCTGACAAGAAGAGGGAGCAAAGCAAATCCCGTGAGCGTCAAACTGTAAAGGGGATTTATGGGACAAGTAATATGGCTATTTTGCGAGTTGGGTAAGAGGAAGCTCATAGTTCTGTTCACAAATTACATATCCTTGTACTGTATAACCAACTCTGAACTCTTCCACTCAGTAACGATTAAAGGATTAATTGACTTTAATTGTCTTTAATCTAAACAAGATTAGCACAGTTTGGAAGAGATTATGGATAATATTTCAATCCAATTAACCTTTCCCCATTGTCGCCCAGCATACAGCGCTTCCACTGCAGCAAGGGATTCTGGGAAATGACATGCAAATGAGCACTCAGTGCCACCTTTTGTCTCAATCTCGTATTACACAAGCAAATCCTCAAGCCAATGCATGCTGTTTTATACACAGCTTTTAGACAGAGGCTGGGATGAGATGCAAAGCCGTATTTACAGTTGCTTTATGCTTTACTGTGGAGGGTTTTTGTAACTTTTTTTACCCACCATAACCTTAATAATAGTGGTGATTACCTAGTCTAGTCTCAAACCCGCTTAGCCATTAAGACCAACCTCACACTGATGATACCCATCAAGGTTGAAACATGTCTGTGAGTGGGTTTAATGGCTTTGCATCTCATCCCAGCCTCTGTCTAAAAGCTGTGTATAAAACAGCATGCATTGGCTTGAGGATTGGCTTGTGTAATATGAGCTTGAGACGAAAGGTGGCACTGAGTGCTCATTTGCATGTCATTTCCCAGAATCCCTTGCTGCAGTGGAAGCGCTGTATGCTGGGTGACAATGGGGAAAGACAGGGTTGCAGACCTGTCTAAGACATGCAAATGAACATACAGTAATATTTACAGTTGCTTTATGCTTTACTGTGGAGGGTTTTTGTCACCCACCATAACCTTAATAATAGTGGTGTTCTCTCTCTCTCTCTCTCTCGTCCCCTGTGCCTCTCTCTCTCGTCCCCTGTGCCTCTCTCTCTCGTCCCCTGTGCCTCTGCCTCTCTCTCCCTCTCTCCCTCTCTCTCTCTCGTCCCCTGTGCCCCTCACGTACCTGAGCAGAATTCCTGCTCCAGTTTCTTGGAGTCCTCGCTGCTAAAGGGGAGCCAGGAGTCCCTACCATCCTGCACCTGGTGGTAGAACCAGTGTGGAATCACTGCATCGTATGCTTGCACAGCCTCTACCATCTCAAAGGAGCCCGATGACACAGATGAGGGAGATGGCTCCAGCGCTTCTTGTGAGGTCATCGCCTGGACCTAGGACATTGACCAATCAGAACACTCAGTTCAGTCAACGGCCACAGAACCTATTAGTGGCACACAGAACTTTCCGGAATGGAGCACTCCAATTGGCTCAGGTTGTTGTCACGGAAACAGCCCAATTTGCACTTGGAATGTTCCTTCACCCACAATTCATAGGGGTGCTCAGCTCACATTTTAATGTCAAAACACACACTTTTTACCATCAAATCTCATTAACAGGGTCAGTAGCTTTATGATAACAGGGCAACTTAAATATGGGATTCCTATAGTTTTTTTAGGGTCATGGTACCTCCTACTTACTGAATAAAAGGACATTTAATGCACAGGGTTTCTATAGGTTATTGGAGTCACTTGCACCTTCCTCTTTTGGGATAAAAAGGCAATTCACACACAGGATTCCCAAGTGAAAGGGGTTGACGCTATACATTTATACAATTCAGTGAGTGAGACAATCTTTTTAAACATGAGACAGGTGCCGCTGATCCTATTGATTTGTAGGAATTGTTTATTTATTTATAAAATATTTTACCAGGAAGTAATACATTGAGAGTTACCTCTCGTTTTCAAGTATGTCCTGGGCACAGAGAAAAACAAATATGCATTATTGCATTGTGTGCATTATTGTGCTCTTATTCAATAAGGAAGTGGTGCCACAGACCCCAGTAACTTATAAGAAAATTCCTAAATTAATAGGGTCAGCTGCACTGTCATCTTATATAGATATACACAGGATTTACAAGTGAAGACACTCAGGCATGTCACATGCTGCACTGTATAATAATGTTGAGCATCTATACACACTTTCACCCCCTGATGATAAACATGCTGCACTGTATGTTGGGGAAGAGTATCTCTGTACACATCCTCCTCCCTGATATTAAACATGCTGCGCTGTATAATGATGCCGAGTATCTGTATACACTCCCGGCCCCTGATAATTAACATGCTGCTCTGTATTACTCTAATGGTGATAAGTATCTCTGTACACTGCTACCCCTGAAAATGCTGAAACGCATTACTGAACATGCTGCACTCTACAGGGGTGTTGAGTACCTCCCAAACTCCGCCCTTGGGGCTCTGTCACGTGACGTGCGGCTCCTGTCGGTTCCTGGCAGTTAGCGCAGCAGAAGTCACATGACCCGACCGGAGAGCGGAGATCACGCGAGTAGGGGAGCATCATGCGTAACATATCGCGAGATTTGGAGAGGGAGGGGGAACGATTGCTAGTATGATAGAATAATAAAGTAGAAGGCAAAAGCTATAATGATGGAATGAAGGCGAAGGAAAGACAGGGGCGGGCAGGGGTGTCCACTGGGAGAAAGCCCTCAGCAATGTAACCCCTTCCCCACCATTTGTAATGTCTGTGTCACAGTATCAGATTATCAATACATATTTAGATTGAGCTCTACCAGCCCAACCGCAAAAAGCCCAAGAGAAACCCCCACAGAATATGCAACACACGCTGCTCTCGTTAGGGACTCATTAAGGGATCAGCATCATTATGCAGAGCAGCATGTTCATTAACGGGGTGGGAGTGTATAGAGATACTCAGCATAATTATACAATGCAGCATGTTCATTAACGGGGTGGGAGTGTATAGAGATACTCAGCATAATTATACAATGCAGCATGTTCATTAACGGGGTGGGAGTGTATAGAGATACTCAACACCATTATACAATGCAGCAGGTCTGTTATTATGCAGGTTAAAATTGTTGCAGTCTTTCCATTTCACATTAGAGGGGACTAAATACAAGTTTCATTGAAATTTCTGGAAGAAATTATCATTAACCGATTAACTACGCCACAAATGCATCATTGGGATATACGATGGAAACTCCATCCTAAAAACTAAGACACAATTTCATTTTCACTCTCCCACACAAACCTGTGGTAAACTGCATTTGTCTTCACCACTCATGATTTATCCAAGATCAACAAGAAAATGCCCCTTATTTTAGGTCAGACGCATATAATCTGAAAAAGAAAACAAATGTCACTGGTAGTAGGGTCTCAGCACATATACAGAACACTATATAAACTGCTTCCAGTGCCATACAATCTTTAAACGCTCAAAGCCCATTCCTAACCCTTTGGGGATCAATCCTGTAAAGCAGAGGTACTCCAGTCTTCATGGCCTCCCAACAGGTCAGGTTTTCAGGATATCCCTGCTTCAGCACAGGTGGCTCAATCAGTCCCTGCTTCAGCACAGGTCAAAGATTGAGCCACCTGTGCTGAACATGGGGTATCCTGAAAACCTGCCAGTTCCAGGGGGGGCTTGAGGACTGGAGCTGAGCACCTCTGCTGTAAAGGAAGCATTTCCAGCAGCTGGACACCTGAAGATACATCTATAAGGCTTCAAAAGCTTTGTACACTATGTCATCTATGAAGAACTTGATGTGGTCTGCTAAAATATATCCCAATTTACAATGAGTCTGTAGTCTCTCGCAATGAACCTGCTTCTGTATATAATTCAACCTATGTGAGAATAAACGTGCTACACTGTATAATGATCCAGAGTATCTCTATACACTTCCACCCCTCATAATGAACATGCTGCACTATATAAATGATGCTGAGTATCTCCATAAACTCCCAAATCCTGATAATCAACATGCTGGACTGTACAATGATACCGAGTACAATACCTTTCGGATCTCTCACAGCCCTTCAGACAGATGACTGCTGTCTCAAGACTGTTACTCCCCCTTATAATATGGAGTCCAGGAGGGACACAATTGCACAATGTGTAACATGAACTTTTGCCAGTCGAGCAAAGGCCACAGTCACAGCTGCAGATTAACCAGGAAAATGAACATGCTGCACTGTATAATGATGGTGAGTATCTTTATACACTTCCACCCCGATAATTAACATGCAGCACTGTCTAATGATGATGAGTGTTGCTATACACTCCCACCCCCTGATAATGAACCTGCTGCACTGTATAATTGTGCGGAGTATCTTTTTACACGCCCACTCCCTGATAATGAACATGCTGCATTGTAAAATGATGGTGAGTATCTCTACACACTCCCAACTCCTGATAATGAACATGCTGCTCTGCATAATGATGCTGATCCCTTAATGAGTTCCTAACGAGAGCAGCGTGTGTTGAATATTCTGTGGGGTTTCTTTTGGGCTTTTTGCGGTTGGGCTGGTAGAGCTCAATCTAAATATCTATTAAAGCTGCAGTTTAAAAAAAATATTTTTTTTTTCACATTCAATATGTGCATCAATACAATCTGCACACTGACAAGTGATTAGCTAAGCTGTATATCGATCCATTCTCCTGTAATCGACTGTAATAGATTGCTTGCTCAGGGTTATTTAATTCACTTCTTGCACAGCATTGTGGGCAATGTAGTTCCTGGAATCTGATTGACTGGGCAGTTACTAGATACAATTGGTGCACTGCTAGAGAAAGGGCGGGGCTCAAAAGCCAGAGCCTATCAGAAGGGGGCTGTCACTTTGGAAATGCTTCTTACATTAGAAACATTAAAAATGTCTTTAAAACATTCTTTTTTTTTTAAATGCTACAAGTATTTTCTCATAGTACACAACTGATTTATTTAAAAAAAAAAAATCACACATGTAGGATATTGCTTGAACTGCTGCTTTAATAATCTGATACTATGAAACAGACATTACAAATGGTAGAGAAGGGGTTACATGGCTGAGGGCTTTCTCTTAATGAAACCACTCTCCGTTTTGTGGGTCACTGCCCTGTGTTGGGATCAGAGGGCAATGAAGTTTTCATCCCAGAGATCGTACTATGAAGCAGATTTGTAAAAACAGCTTAACTGGAAAGACGATTAGAAGGCAGGAGAGGAGAGTACACAGCGCTGTATAGTGTGTGACAAGGGACGTAAATGTCTTCACTGCCATACAGACATGGAAAAGGGTTAATGTCATGAGAAGAAGGGACAAAGATGGAGGGGGGACCGAGACACAATGACAGGAAGAGAGACGGAAAGGAGACACAATGACAGACAGAGGAGTGATAGAGATGGAGACAGAATAAAGGGACAGTGACAGAGATGGAGAGGAGGGACAGTGACAGATGGAGAGGAGGGACAGTGACAGAGATGGAGAGGAGGGATAGTGACAGAGATTGGGAGGAGGGACAGTGACAGAGATTGGGAGGAGGGACAGTGACAGAGATTGGGAGGAGGGACAGTGACAGACGTAGAAGTGGGACAGTGACAGATGGAGAGACAGTGACAGATGGAGAGGAGGGACAGTGACAGAGATGGAGAGATAGTGACAGAGATGGAGAGGAGTGACAGAGATGGAGAGGAGGGACAGTGACAGAGATGGAGAGGAGGGAAAGAGATGGAGAGGAGGGACAGTGACAGAGATGGAGAGGAGGGACAGAGATGGAGAGGAGGGACAGAGATGGAGAGGAGTGACAGAGATTGAGAGACAGTGACAGAGATTGAGAGGAGGGACAGTGACAGAGATGGAGAGGAGGGACAGTGACAGAGATGGAGAGGAGGGACAGATGGAGAGGAGAGTGATGGAGAGGAGGGACAGTGACAGAAATGGAGAGGAGGGACAGTGACAGAGATGGAGAGGAGGGACAGAGATGGAGTGGAGGGACAGAGACGGAGAGGAGGGACAGAGATGGAGAGGAGGGACAGTGACAGAGATGGAGAGGAGGGACAGTGACAGAGATGGAGAGGAGGGACAGTGACAGAGATGGAGAGAAGGGACAGTGACAGAGATGGAGAGAAGGGACAGTGACAGAGATGGAGAGGAGGGACAGTGACAGAGATGGAGAGGAGGGACAGTGATGAAGAGGAGAGAATGACAGAAAAGTGAGTCTCAGTTAGGAGAAGAGACACTGTGAAGGAGCAGAGGGACAGTGACAGAATACAAGCCGCCCTGTCATGTGGTTGTTCTTCAAGGTAACCACTTCAGTGACGAGCCCCTAACACGTCACTGGCCTATCTGGGGATAAATGAGCTGAAATGTCCCTGATGTTTATATAAAGCTATTTTAGGATTGTCACCGTCCTGCGCCTCTCCCCCCTCTTCCCTACATTCCTGATGTATCTTCATTTTAGGGTGAGAGAGGAACATCTCTCTGTATGGGATTTTTCAAAACCCACAATACTGCCAACAATATTTCCCCCCCTCCCCCCGTTATGTTTTTTCATCCTAATTACTAAACAGTGTAATTAAATCCTCCAGCCGTTTCCAAGCCCAGAGAATCGCTGGTTCTTATCTTGTCAAGCGGTCGTCTCCATGCTGGAGAACTCTGTGCTGGACCAAAATCTTCTCCAGAGCAGGGAAGTGGCTGCACAAAACACTGCATAAGGGCCATTGATGTTAATTATAGTGTGTCACATATCCACAGATCTCTAAATATGTTTTTTGGGTACGATTATTAGCATTGTGTAGATACTTACCACCATTATACAGTGTAGTGTTTATTATCAATCTTTAGATACTCTACGTCATTATATAGAGGTGCTTGTTCATTATCAGGAGGTGGAAGTGTATAGAGATACTCAGAACAATTATAAAGTACAGCATGTTCATTATTAACGTATAGAGATACTCAACATCATTATACAGAGCAGCATGTTCATTATTAACGTATAGAGATACTCAACATCATATACAGAGCAGCATGCTCATTATAAGGGGGTGGAAATGTATAGAGATTCTCAGCATCACTATACAGCACAGTATGTTGATTATCAGGGGGAGGAAGTATATAGAATTACTCATTATCCTGCCGCTTGTAAAGTACAAGGCAAAATCATTGTGTTCTGCAAAATAAACATAATACGTCCCACATACATGCGCATATGATCTGTCCCATATTCCTCTATAAAGGCCAGAGGAGGCGGGAGGTCATGTTCTGCAAACCAGGAAGATGAACTTTTAATTTTGCATCCCCAAAAACCAGATGGAAAGTCCCACAGCGTCACATTATATACAGTCCCACAGCGTCACATTATATACAGTCCCACAGCGTCACATTATATACAGTCCCACAGCGTCACATTATATACAGTCCCACATCGTCACATTATATACAGTCCCACATCGTCACATTATATACAGTCCCACAGCGTCACATTATATACAGTCCCACATCGTCACATTATATACAGTCCCACAGCGTCACATTATATACAGTCCCATAGCGTCACATTATATACAGTCCCACAGCGTCACATTATATACAGTCCCACATCGTCACATTATATACAGTCCCACATCGTCACATTATATACAGTCCCACATCGTCACATTATATACAGTCCCACAGCGTCACATTATATACAGTCCCACATCATCACATTATATACAGTCCCACAGCGTCACATTATATACAGTTCCACATCGTCACAATATATACAGTCCCACAGCGTCACATTATATACAGTCCCACATCGTCACATTATATACAGTCCCACATCGTCACATTATATACAGTCCCACAGCGTCACATTATATACAGTCCCACATCGTCACATTATATACAGTCCCACATCGTCACATTATATACAGTCCCACAGCGTCACATTATATACAGTCCCACAGCGTCACATTATATACAGTCCCACAGCGTCACATTATATACAGTCCCACATCGTCACATTATATACAGTCCCATAGCGTCACATTATATACAGTCCCACATCGTCACATTATATACAGTCCCATAGCGTCACATTATATACAGTCCCACATCGTCACATTATATACAGTCCCACATCGTCACATTATATACAGTCCCACAGCGTCACATTATATACAGTCACACTATGTAACATTATATACAGTCCCACAGCGTCACGTTGTATATAGTCCCACAGCGTCACGTTATATATAGCCCCACAGCGTCACGTTATATATAGCCCCACAGCGTCACATTATATACAGTCCCACATCGTCACATATACAGTCCCACAGCGTCACATTATATACAGTCCCACATAGTCACATTATATACAGTCCCACATCGTCACATTATATACAGTCCCACATTGTCACATTATATACAGTCCCACAGCGTCACATTATATACAGTCCCACATCGTCACATTATATACAGTCCCATAGCGTCACATTATATACAGTCCCACATCGTCACATTATATACAGTCCCACATCGTCACATTATATACAGTCCCACAGAGTAACATTATATACAGTCCCACAGCGTCACATTATATACAGTCCCACATCGTCACATTATATACAGTCCCATAGCGTCACATATACAGTCCCACAGCGTCACATTATATACAGTCCCACATCGTCACATTATATACAGTCCCACAGCGTCACATTATATACAGTCCCACATCGCCACATTATATACAGTCCCACATTGTCACATTATATACAGTCCCACAGCGTCACAGTATATACAGTCCCACATCGTCACATTATATACAGTCCCACAGCGTCACATTATATACAGTCCCACATTGTCACATTATATACAGTCCCACATCGTCACATTATATACAGTCCCACATCGTCACATTATATACAGTCCCACAGCGTCACATTATATACAGTCCCACATCGCCACATTATATACAGTCCCACATTGTCACATTATATACAGTCCCACAGCGTCACATTATATACAGTCCCACATCGTCACATTATATACAGTCCCACAGCGTCACATTATATACAGTCCCACATTGTCACATTATATACAGTCCCACATCGTCACATTATATACAGTCCCACAGAGTAACATTATATACAGTCCCACAGCGTCACATTATATACAGTCCCACAGCGTCACATTATATACAGTCCCACATCGTCACATTATATACAGTCCCACATCGTCACATTATATACAGTCCCACAGCATCACATTATATACAGTCACACTATGTAACATTATATACAGTCCCACATCGTCACATTATATACAGTCCCACATCGTCACATTATATACAGTCCCATAGCGTCACATTATATACAGTCCCACAGCGTCACATTATATACAGTCCCACATCGTCACATTATATACAGTCCCACATCGTCACATTATATACAGTCACACGATGTAACATTATATACAGTCCCACATCGTCACATTATATACAGTCCCACAGCGTCACATTATATACAGTCACACTATGTAACATTATATACAGTCCCACAGCATCACATTATATACAGTCCCACAGTGTCACATTATATACAGTCCCACAGCGTCACATTATATACAGTCCCACAGCGTCACATTATATACAGTCCCACATCGTCACATTATATACAGTCCCACATCGTCACATTATATACAGTCCCATAGCGTCACATTATATACTGTCCCACAACGTCACATTATATACAGTCACACTATGTAACATTATATACAGTCCCACAGCGTCACATTATATACAGTCCCACAGCGTCACATTATATACAGTCCCACAGCGTCACGTTATATACAGTCCCACAGCGTCACGTTATACACAGTCCCACAGCGTCACGTTATATACAGTCCCACAGCATCACGTTATATACAGTCCCACAGCGTCACGTTATATACAGTCCCACAGCATCACGTTATATACAGTCCCACAGCGTCATGTTATTTATAGTCCCACAGCGTCACGTTATTTATAGTCCCACAGCGTCACGTTATATACAGTCCCACAGCATCACGTTATATACAGTCCCACAGCGTCACATTATATACAGTCCCACAGCGTAACATTATATACAGTCCCACAGCGTCACATTATATACAGTCCCATAGCGTCACATTATATACAGTCCCACATCGTCACATTATATACAGTCCCACAGCGTCACATTATATACAGTCCCACAGCGTCACATTATATACAGTCCCACATCGTCACATTATATACAGTCCCACAGCGTCACATTATATACAGTCCCACAGCGTCACATTATATACAGTCCCACATAGTCACATTATATACAGTCCCACATCGTCACATTATATACAGTCACACTATGTAACATTATATACAGTCCCACATCGTCACATTATATACAGTCACACTATGTAACATTATATACAGTCCCACAGCATCACATTATATACAGTCCCACAGTGTCACATTATATACAGTCCCACAGCGTCACATTATATACAGTCCCACAGCGTCACATTATATACAGTCCCACAGCATCACATTATATACAGTCCCACAGCGTCACATTATATACAGTCCCACATAGTCAAATTATATACAGTCCCACAGCATCACATTATATACAGTCACACTATGTAACATTATATACAGTCCCACAGCGTCACATTATACACAGTCCCACAGCGTCACATTATATACAGTCCCACAGCGTAACATTATATACAGTCCCACAGTGTAACATTATATACAGTCACACTATGTAACATTATATACAGTCCCACAGCGTCACATTATATACAGTCCCACAGTGTCACATTATATACAGTCCCACAGCGTCACATAATATACAGTCACACTGTGTAACATTATATACAGTCCCACAGCGTCACATTATATACAGTCCCACAGCGGCACATATACAGTCCCACAGCGTCACATTATATACAGTCACACTATGTAACATTATATACAGTCCCACAGCGTCACGTTGTATATAGTCCCACAGCGTCACGTTATATATAGCCCCACAGCGTCACGTTATATATAGCCCCACAGCGTCACATTATATACAGTCCCACAGCGTCACATTATATACAGTCCCACAGCGTCACATTATATACAGTCCCACAGTGTCACGTTATATACAGTCCCACAGCGTCACGTTATATACAGTCCCACAACGTCACGTTATATACAATCCCACAGCGTCACATTATATACAGTCCCACAGCGTCACATTATATACAGTCTCACAGCGTCACATTATATACAGTCCCACAGCGTCACATTATATACAGTCACACAGCGTCACATTATATACAGTCCCACAGCGTCACAATATATACCGTCCCACAGCGTCACAATATATACCGTCCCACAGCGCCACATTATATACCGTCCCACAGCGTCACATTATATACCGTCCCACAGCGTCACATTATACACAGTCCCACAGCGTCACATTATATACAGTCACACTGTGTAACATTATATACAGTCCCACAGCGACACATTATATACAGTCACACAGCGTCACATTATACACAGTCCCACAGCGTCACATTATACACAGTCCCACAGCGTCACATTATACACAGTGTCACATTATATACAGTCCCACAGCGTCACATTATACACAGTGTCACATTATATACAGTCCCACAGCATCACATTATACACAATGTCACATTATATACAGTCCCACAGCGTCACATTATACACAGTCCCACAGCGTAACATTATATACAGTCCCACAGCGTCACATTATACACAGTGTCACATTATATACAGTCCCACAGCGTCACATTATACACAGTGTCACATTATATACAGTCCCACAGCGTCACATTATATACAGTCACACAGTGTAACATTATATACAGTCCTGTTGTGGTGTATTTCCCGGGCGCTAACTCTGACCGTGGTTGGTGTAGGATTAGGATATCTTAAATGTCTTATATGGTAGGTGTGTGTTATAACAGCTTTGATGGTGATGTCCTACTGTGACTCAAACTACCCCACTAGGGTCTATCCAAAACCCTTGGTATATGGAATGTGTGAAGGGATGGGGGAGCACAGCGTAAGGAATGGTGGAGTATGGTTGTGTTATCTCCCTATGATGTTCAGTGGCGTCCTGACACCCTTGGAGTGAGTGTCCTCAGAAGGAGGTTTGTGCTCCTAAGAGGTGGGTTAAGACTTAGGTGGGTGAACCGAGTCTATGGATGTAACATGTATGCAAAGTAAATCAATAAAAGGAAAACTTACACGGCCTTGTGTAAGTTGTATCCCATCAAGGTTTCTTTTGCAGTCTTGTCCTCCTTCTGGATGATCCTTCCTGTTTCGTTATGGTCTTCTCTTTCTGTCTCTTCTTCTTGCTGTGATCTTGATGTTTGTCGTTGGACGAATCCTCACATTGGTTCTCCTCTCATATGGGTGTAAACATAGGTGAGAAGGTAGTTAGACACATACGCATACAAATATCAATTTGAAGGGGGGCAATGAGACAGTATCATCAGATGTATCGGTATAAGATGATTATTATTCACTCACACGGCCTAATGTGAGTGGTGACTCATACTGGTATCTTGCAAGCACCCGTGTAGTTCACTGGTCTACAGTTCAAAGGTCCCTTACAGGTCAAAGACAGAGGGATGGTGGGGGGAAGGTATATCAATAAATCAAAATACTCACACGGGCCAGTGTGAGTACACACTGATAATGGTATCTTGGAGGCTCCAAAAGGTGATGGAAAAACCCCTAGGGGCTAGGTCCAGATAGCGAGGCACTAATAGGACACTAAGCACAGGGGTAATAAATTTTATTTGAACAAACTAGCATACACTAGTGAACAGGTACATATATAATGAATTAAAAATTAAAACCAAGGAGCATCTAATGCTTCTGGGGGGATAGAAAAAAGGGGCAGCTAGGGGAAACAGACGGTGGTTAGTGGATGAAAGTCTCTGTACTCCGCGTCCGGATTGAGGGATTCCACAGCACCTCCGGTTCCTCTCAGATTGCTGCAGGCTATGGTTCCAAGTAGAAGAGCTACGCGTTTCGCCCTGAACAGGGCTTCCTCAGGCTCGTATAAAGTAAAGTAAAGTAAAGTATCACTTTATACGAGCCTGAGGAAGCCCTGTTCAGGGCGAAACGCGTAGCTCTTCTACTTGGAACCATAGCCTGCAGCAATCTGAGAGGAACCGGAGGTGCTGTGGAATCCCTCAATCCGGACGCGGAGTACAGAGACTTTCATCCACTAACCACCGTCTGTTTCCCCTAGCTGCCCCTTTTTTCTATCCCCCCAGAAGCATTAGATGCTCCTTGGTTTTAATTTTTAATTCATTATATATGTACCTGTTCACTAGTGTATGCTAGTTTGTTCAAATAAAATTTATTACCCCTGTGCTTAGTGTCCTATTAGTGCCTCGCTATCTGGACCTAGCCCCTAGGGGTTTTTCCATCACCTTTTGGAGCCTCCAAGATACCATTATCAGTGTGTACTCACACTGGCCCGTGTGAGTATTTTGATTTATTGATATACCTTCCCCCCACCATCCCTCTGTCTTTGACCTGTAAGGGACCTTTGAACTGTAGACCTGTGAACTACACGGGTGCTTGCAAGATACCAGTATGAGTCACCACTCACATTAGGCCGTGTGAGTGAATAATAATCATCTTATACCGATACATCTGATGATACTGTCTCATTGCCCCCCTTCAAATTGATATTTGTATGCGTATGTGTCTAACTACCTTCTCACCTATGTTTACACCCATATGAGAGGAGAACCAATGTGAGGATTCGTCCAACGACAAACATCAAGATCACAGCAAGAAGAAGGGACAGAAAGAGAAGACCATAACGAAACAGGAAGGATCATCCAGAAGGAGGACAAGACTGCAAAAGAAACCTTGATGGGATACAACTTACACAAGGCCGTGTAAGTTTTCCTTTTATTGATTTACTTTGCATACATGTTACATCCATAGACTCGGTTCACCCACCTAAGTCTTAACCCACCTCTTAGGAGCACAAACCTCCTTCTGAGGACACTCACTCCAAGGGTGTCAGGACGCCACTGAACATCATAGGGAGATAACACAACCATACTCCACCATTCCTTACGCTGTGCTCCCCCATCCCTTCACACATTATATACAGTCCCACAGCGCCACATTATATACAGTCCCACAGCGTCACATTATATACAGTCCCACAGCGTCACATTATACACAGTGTCACATTATATACAGTCCCACAGCGTCACATTATATACAGTCACACAGAGTAACATTATATACAGTCCCACAGCGTCACGTTATATATAGTCCCACATCTTCACATTATATACAGTCACACAGTGTAACATTATATACAGTCCCACAGCGTCACATTATACACAGTCCCACAACGTCACATTATATACAGTCTCACAGCATAACACTATATACAGTCCCACAGCGTCACATTATACACAGTCCCACAGCGTTACAATATACACAGTCCCACAGCGTCACATTATATACAGTCTCACAGCATAACATTATATACAGTCCCACAGCGTCACATTATACACAGTGTCACATTATATACAGTCACACAGAGTAACATTATATACAGTCCCACAGCGTCACGTTATATATAGTCCCACAGCGCCACATTATATACCGTCCCACAGCGTCACATTATATACCGTCCCACAGCGTCACATTATATACCGTCCCACAGCGTCACATTATATACCGTTCCACAGCGTCACATTATATACCGTCCCACAGCGTCACATTATATACCGTCCCACAGCGTAACATTATATACCATCCCACAGTGTCACATTATATACAGTGTATATATGTGACATGTATATACGTCACATGTATATAACATTATATACCATCCACAGTGTCACATTATACACAGTGTCACATTATATACAGTCCCACAGCGTAACATTATATACAGTCCCACAGCGTCACGTTATATATAGTCCCACAGCGCCACATTATATACCGTCCCACAGCGTCACATTATATACCGTCCCACAGCGTAACATTATATACCGTCCCACAGTGTCACATTATACACAGTGTCACATTATATACAGTCCCACAGAGTAACATTATATACAGTCCCACAGCGTCACGTTATATATAGTCCCACATCGTCACATTATATACAGTCCCACAGCGTCACATTATATACAGTCACACAGCGTAACATTATATACAGTCCCACAGCGTCACATTATACACAGTGTCACATTATATACAGTCACACAGCGTAACATTATATACAGTCCCACAGCGTCACATTATATACAGTCACACAGAGTAACATTATATACAGTCCCACAGCGTCACGTTATATATAGTCCCACAGCGCCACATTATATACCGTCCCACAGCGTCACATTATATACCGTCCCACAGCGTCACATTATATACCGTCCCACAGCGTCACATTATATACCGTCCCACAGTGTCACATTATACACAGTGTCACATTATATACAGTCCCACATCGTCACATTATATACAGTCCCACAGCGTCACGTTATATATAGTCCCACATCGTCACATTATATACAGTCCCACAGCGTCACATTATATACAGTCACACAGCGTAACATTATATACAGTCCCACAGCGTCACATTATACACAGTGTCACATTATATACAGTCACACAGCGTAACATTATATACAGTCCCACAGCGTCACGTTATATATAGTCCCACAGCGCCACATTATATACCGTCCCACAGCGTCACATTATATACCGTCCCACAGCGTCACATTATATACCGTCCCACAGCGTCACATTATATACCGTCCCACAGCGTAACATTATATACCGTCCCACAGTGTCACATTATATACAGTCCCACAGAGTAACATTATATACAGTCCCACAGCGTCACGTTATATATAGTCCCACATCGTCACATTATATACAGTCCCACAGTGTCACATTATATACAGTCACACAGCGTAACATTATATACAGTCCCACAGCGTCACATTATACACAGTGTCACATTATATACAGTCACACAGCGTAACATTATATACAGTCTCACAGCGTCACATTATATACAGTCACACAGAGTAACATTATATACAGTCCCACAGCGTCACGTTATATATAGTCCCACAGCGCCACATTATATACCGTCCCACAGCGTCACATTATATACCGTCCCACAGCGTCACATTATATACCGTCCCACAGCACCACATTATATACCGTCCCACAGCGTCACATTATATACCGTCCCACAGCGTCACATTATATACCGTCCCACAGCGCCACATTATATACCGTCCCACAGCGTCACATTATATACCGTCCCACAGCGTCACATTATATACCGTCCCACAGCGCCACATTATATACCGTCCCACAGCGCCACATTATATACCGTCCCACAGCGTCACGTTATATACCGTCCCACAGCGCCACATTATATACCATCCCACAGCGTCACATTATATACCGTCCCACAGCGTCACATTATATACAGTCCCACAGCGTCACATTATATACAGTCACACTGTGTAACATTATATACAGCCCCACAGCGACACATTATATACAGCCCCACAGCGTAACATTATATACAGTCCCACAGCGTCACATTATATACAGTCCCACAGCGTAACATTATATACAGTCCCACAGCGTCACATTATACACAGTATCACATTATATACAGTCACACAGCGTAACATTATATACAGTCACAGAGTAACATTATATACAGTCCCACAGCGGCACATTATATACCGTCCCGTAGCGTCACATTATATACAGTCCCACAGCGGCACATTATATACCGTCCCATAGCGTCACATTATATACAGTCCCACAGCGTAACATTATATATATAGTCACACAGCGTTACATTATATACAGTCACAGAGTAACATTATACACAGTCCCACAGCGTCACATTATATACAGTCACACAGAGTAACATTATATACAGTCCCACAGCGTCACGTTATATACAGTCACACAGAGTAACATTAT
The DNA here is from genome assembly GCF_040206685.1 of Ascaphus truei. Lineage (NCBI taxonomy): Eukaryota > Metazoa > Chordata > Amphibia > Anura > Ascaphidae > Ascaphus > Ascaphus truei. The sequence goes on along the minus strand of NC_134487.1, from coordinate 170,813,634 downwards.
ATACAGTCCCACAGCGTCACATTATACACAGTGTCACATTATATACAGTCACACAGCGTAACATTATATACAGTCCCACAGCGTCACGTTATATATAGTCCCACAGCGTCACATTATATACAGTCACAATGTGTAACATTATATACAGTCACACAGCGTAACATTATATACAGTCACAGAGTAACATTATATACAGTCCCACAGCGTCACGTTATATACAGTCCCACAGCGTCACATTATATACAGTCACACTGTGTAACATTATATACAGTCCCACAGCGTCACGTTATATACAGTCCCACAGCGTCACATTATATACAGTCACACTGTGTAACATTATATACAGTCCCACAGCGTCACGTTATATACAGTCCCACAGCGTCACATTATATACAGTCACACTGTGTAACATTATATACAGTCACACAGAGTAACATCATATACAGTCCCACAGCGTCACGTTATATATAGTCCCACATCGTCACATTATATACAGTCCAACATCGTCACATTATATACAGTCCCACAGCGTCACATTATATACAGTCACACAGCGTAACATTATATACAGTCCCACAGCGTCACATTATACACAGTGTCACATTATATACAGTCACACAGCGTAACATTATATACAGTCCCACAGCGTCACATTATATACAGTCACACAGAGTAACATTATATACAGTCCCACAGCGTCACGTTATATATAGTCCCACAGCGCCACATTATATACCGTCCCACAGCGTCACATTATATACCGTCCCACAGCGTCACATTATATACCGTCCCACAGCGCCACATTATATACCGTCCCACAGCGTCACATTATATACCGTCCCACAGCGTCACATTATATACCGTCCCACAGCGCCACATTATATACCATCCCACAGCGCCACATTATATACCGTCCCACAGCGTCACATTATATACCGTCCCACAGCGTAACATTATATACCGTCCCACAGTGTCACATTATACACAGTGTCACATTATATACAGTCCCACAGAGTAACATTATATACAGTCCCACAGCGTCACATTATATATAGTCCCACATCATATACAGTCCCACAGCGTCACATTATATACAGTCACACTGTGTAACATTATATACAGCCCCACAGCGACACATTATATACAGCCCCACAGCGTAACATTATATACAGTCCCACAGCGTCACATTATATACAGTCCCACAGCGTAACATTATATACAGTCCCACAGCGTCACATTATACACAGTATCACATTATATACAGTCACACAGCGTAACATTATATACAGTCACAGAGTAACATTATATACAGTCCCACAGCGGCACATTATATACCGTCCCATAGCGTCACATTATATACAGTCCCACAGCGGCACATTATATACCGTCCCATAGCGTCACATTATATACAGTCCCACAGCGTAACATTATATATATAGTCACACAGCGTTACATTATATACAGTCACAGAGTAACATTATACACAGTCCCACAGCGTCACATTATATACAGTCACACAGAGTAACATTATATACAGTCCCACAGCGTCACGTTATATACAGTCACACAGAGTAACATTATATACAGTCCCACAGCGTCACATTATACACAGTGTCACATTATATACAGTCCCACAGCGTCACGTTATATATAGTCCCACAGCGTCACATTATATACAGTCACAATGTGTAACATTATATACAGTCACACAGCGTAACATTATATACAGTCACAGAGTAACATTATATACAGTCCCACAGCGTCACGTTATATACAGTCCCACAGCGTCACATTATATACAGTCACACTGTGTAACATTATATACAGTCCCACAGCGTCACGTTATATACAGTCCCACAGCGTCACATTATATACAGTCACACTGTGTAACATTATATACAGTCCCACAGCGTCACGTTATATACAGTCCCACAGCGTCACGTTATATACAGTCCCACAGCGTCACATTATATACAGTCACACTGTGTAACATTATATACAGTCACACAGAGTAACATCATATACAGTCCCACAGCGTCACGTTATATATAGTCCCACATCGTCACATTATATACAGTCCAACATCGTCACATTATATACAGTCCCACAGCGTCACATTATATACAGTCACACAGCGCAACATTATATACAGTCCCACAGCGTCACATTATATACAGTCACACAGAGTAACATTATATACAGTCCCACAGCGTCACGTTATATATAGTCCCACAGCGCCACATTATATACCGTCCCACAGCGTCACATTATATACCGTCCCACAGCGTCACATTATATACCGTCCCACAGCGCCACATTATATACCGTCCCACAGCGTCACATTATATACCGTCCCACAGCGTCACATTATATACCGTCCCACAGCGCCACATTATATACCATCCCACAGCGCCACATTATATACCGTCCCACAGCGTCACATTATATACCGTCCCACAGCGCCACATTATATACCGTCCCACAGCGTCACATTATATACCGTCCCACAGCGTCACATTATATACAGTCCCACAGCGTCACATTATATACAGTCACACTGTGTAACATTATATACAGCCCCACAGCGACACATTATATACAGCCCCACAGCGTCACATTATATACAGTCCCACAGCGTCACATTATATACAGTCCCACAGCGGCACATTATATACCGTCCCATAGCGTCACATTATATACAGTCCCACAGCGTAACATTATATATAGTCACACAGCGTTACATTATATACAGTCACAGAGTAACATTATACACAGTCCCACAGCGTCACATTATACACAGTATCACATTATATACAGTCACACAGCGTAACATTATATACAGTCACAGAGTAACATTATATACAGTCCCACAGCGGCACATTATATACCGTCCCATAGCGTCACATTATATACAGTCCCACAGCGGCACATTATATACCGTCCCATAGCGTCACATTATATACAGTCCCACAGCGTAACATTATATATAGTCACACAGCGTTACATTATATACAGTCACAGAGTAACATTATACACAGTCCCACAGCGTCACATTATATACAGTCACACAGAGTAACATTATACAGGCATACCCCGCTTTAAGGACACTCACTTTAAGTACACTCGCGAGTAAGGACATATCGCCCAATAGGCAAACAGCAGCTCGCGCATGCGCCTGTCAGCACGTCCTGAACAGGAATAGCAGCTCCCTACCCGTACCGAAACTGTGCGCAAGCAGGGAGACTATAGAGCCTGTTACAAATGTGTTATTTACATCAGTTATGCACGTACAGTATATGATGTTGCCGTACAGTACATGCATCGATAAGTGGAAAAAAGGTGGTGCTTCACTTTAAGTACATTTTCGCTTTACATACATGCTCCGGTCCCATTGCGTACGTTAATGCGGGGTATGCCTGTATACAGTCCCACAGCGTCACGTTATATACAGTCCCACAGCGTCACATTATATACAGTCACACTGTGTAACATTATATACAGTCACACAGCGTAACATTATATACAGTCACAGAGTAACATTATATACAGTCCCACAGCGTCACGTTATATACAGTCCCACAGCGTCACGTTATATACAGTCCCACAGCGTCACGTTATATACAGTCCCACAGCGTCACATTATATACAGTCACACAGCGTCACATTATATACAGTCACACAGAGTAACATTATATACCGTCCCACAGCGTCACATTATATACAGTCACACAGAGTAACATTATATACCGTCCCACAGCGTCACATTATACACAGTCCCACAGCGTCACATTATATACAGTCCCACAGTGTCACATTATATACAGTCCCACAGCGTCACGTTATATAGATTGTAATTAAACGGGAGCGCCTCCAACTAACATTTGTCCAGGAGTTTTTTTTATTTATTTTTATTATTATTTCAACCTTACTTTTGCCTGATTAACCCTTTGACTGACGACCTGCACATTACAGCTGCCAGCAATAGGGTTAATGTTTTCAATTCATAATTAAAATTCTCCGTCCAACTTTGACACCTGATCCCCACCCGCTCCTTTTTCCACAACTCGTTATTTCGCTCGTTTTCACCCAAATCACCAATTTCAAATCTCAGAGGAATAGGAATGTAAAATAATGATTTGAGAGGCCCCTTACATATGCCCCCCTCCCCCATCAGTGTGGCACCGAGTCAGGGAGACAGTGACCGAGAGAACAGGCTGGGTGCCCGGAGCCTCTAATCCAGGGGTAGTCAACTCCAGCCCTCAAAGGCAACCAACAGGTCAGGTATTCAGGATATCCCTGCTTCAGCACAGGTGGCTCAATCAACGCTTGTCCCTGTGCTGAAGCAGGGATATCCTTAAAACCTGACCCGTTGGTGGCCCGCGAGGACTGGAGTTGTCCACTCCTGCTCCAGTACATCACTGGACCCTCTGGCGCAGAATGGGACGGTTATCTTTAAGGATGGAGTTTCCCTGACATTTATACAGAGCTATTTTAGGATTGTGAAACGATGATTAGAATTTTAGGGGTCCTGCACCTCCACCCCCCTCCCTTTTCCTGCGCTTCCCACGCCTTTCCTGTTTGTATGATGCAGGGGGGCGGAGGGGGGGGGGATCAGTATGGCATTGGTGACGTTGGGTGTTACTCATGCTGTACTGCTGCTGGGTGTGCCCTTTGGTGAATGTAGCAATCCCAGGGCTCTGTTAGGACACGTAGGGAACACGCACACGCACCAGTTCTTGTATGAGCAATCATAACCTTTGATCCACTCTCTGAATCGTTCTCAACTGAAAGAGGAGTTATTGTAAAAACATATGGGTTACTTGAGGATATAAGAAAACAAAAAGCAATAATTATCCTGGAACCAGGGTCACGTGTGAGGTATGAATAATTCCAATTAGCTTAACTCATGCCTTCCCTCTTCCAAAGCACAAGTTCCTTTGTCCTTTTGTCTGTCTTAGTTTTATTGAAGGAAAGTCACAGGATGAAAGGTACTTGCAGATGTAGTGTGGGTAGAGAGTGCTTCTCTATCTGAAGTGCTGTGTATCAAGGTAAGAGTGTAAAAACAGGAAGGCCTTGCTGGGGCTAATAGCAGGTACTGTACTCACTCAGTGTCCTGGGTGGAAAGGAAGTGAGGGCTAAGTGTCACACAGGAAAGGTATGGGACTGAACTAACTGTCAGCGGGGACAGGGGGGGGAATAGAATAGCCCATTCTATAAGAAAGGCCCAGGTTGCTATAGCAACTCACTAACTAGAGCTGTGCAAGGAAATAATGATACAATGTAGCCTTCTCACATGCAGCTAGCTGCTGGGACAGAGGAAATACAGGCAGCTGAACTAAGGAGACAGCAACTGTCTGTGAGCTGCAAATGACACAGGAATAAAATAATCCTGTTCCAGGACAATAATCTACTGCAGACATCTAATTGGTGTGTATGTATATGTGTGTATATGTGCGTGTGGGTGTATATATAGAATAGTATTTATGGGATATATATATATATATGAAATATTACTGTATGCTCATTTGCACGTCTTAGACAGGTCTGCAGCCCTGCCTTTCACCATTATCACCCAGCATACAGTGCTTCCACTGCAGCAAGGGGTTCTGGGAAATGACATGCAAACGAGCTGCCACCTTTTGCTTCAAATCCATTTTGACATGGACCTCTATAAGCTTATGCTTGCTGCATTGTACAGCTTTTCAGCGGTCCCACGGCCGTGGCGACTCCCAGTGTGTCAGAGGAACAGCCGGAGATGAGACCGGAGGAAGAGGATCCCATCGCAAGCCAGCGGAGTGGTGAATCCCTTGCTGCAGTAGAAGCACTGTGTGCTGGGTGACAATGGTGAAAGACAGGGTTGCAGACCTGTCTAAGACATGCAAATGAGCACACAGTAATATTTCCATTTGCTATATGCTTTGCTGTGGAGGGTTTTTGTCACTATTCTATTTTGTTACTATTTCTATAAACTTCTACACCGATAATAAACATGCTGCACTGTATAATGATGCAGAGTATCTCTATACACTTCCACCTCGATAATAAACATGCTGCACTGTATAATGATGCAGAGTATCTCTATGCACTTCCACCTCGATAATAAACATGCTGCACTGTATAATGATGCAGAGTATCTCTATACACTTCCACCTCGATAATAAACATGCTGCACTGTATAATGATGCAGAGTATCTCTATACACTTCCATCTTGATGAGGAAAAGGATAGAGATAGAGATCCGTGTTCAGGGGGAAAAAAAAAAAGGGACCCCTTTCCTTTTCCTTTATTTTATATACTTCTCGCTCCACTCCATGAATATGTGCACCGTTATAGGCCTGTTATGTAGATCAACACTATATAAGAAGCACAACGTAGACAAATAACTGATGTTAGCTAAATTGATGTCACTGTATTATGTCAACAAATACCAGATACATTGTGGTGCGTTCATGTTCATTAACCGAGAAATGGGAGTTTTTTCTTGGTAGCTCGTAAATGTGTTAAACTGGTGTCATCTGAAACGCCAACTTTAAAATGAGTTCAAAGAGTGTGTTAAACATGTCCTCCCGCTGCTGAAACCAGGGCCTGCTAGGACATTGGCAGGGCCCGGGTACAGTGGGAGTATGCGGGGGTATCTTATCCGGAGCCGACCTCTCCTCCTGCAGTGTCACGTTGTCATGGCGATGCGTCATCACCGGAGCACAGGAGGAGATGCAGGTACTTCGAGGCTCTCGCGCTCTCCCTCTGCCATCACAGTTTACATGTCGCAGCTAAGAGAAAGGAGCTAGGTGCAGTCACCTCCCCGAAGAGGAGAACGCCGCGGTCTGATCGCATCATTGAGAACGCGTGGATCCCCTGCTGCCCCCCACTCCTGAACGAATCGTTGTTTTATGAATACGTTTCTGCAGTCCTCCCATCAATCGTCCTTCCTGGGGACCATTTATTGTAAGCGTGTTGGACCATACAGCAGGAATTATCTCATGCACTTTGTAACGTACTTATCTTCCTCACCAAACACCATTTTGTAACTACAGGCATACCCCGCATTAACGTACGCAATGAGTCCAGAGCTTGTATGTAAAGCGAAAATGTACTTAAAGTGAAGCACTACCTTTTCCCACTTATTGATGCATGTACTGTACTGCAATCGTTATATACGTGCAGAACTGATGTAAATAACACATTTTGTAACTGGCTGTATAGTCTCCCCCTTTGCGCACAGCTTTAGTACAGGTAGGGAGCCGGTATTGCTGTTCAGGACGTGCTGCCAGTCGCATGCGCGAGCTGCCGTTTGCCTATTGGCCGATATGTCCTTACTCGTGAGTGTACTTACAGTGAGTGTCCTTGTTGTAACGGTTCCCCCCCCCCCCCCAATCGCAGATAGGGACCGTGTGGGGAAATCTACATCTGTTACCAGTGTGGTGCAATACCTGTTAGGCTCACAGGAGGCCTGAACCTCTGCCACTGGGAGCCTGGGGTGTATCCTGGAACGTATGCTTACAGCGCCTCCACCTGTGCAGGGATTCCAGGTGTATAGAATGACCCCTGACACAGGACCCACAAATAGGAAACACATACAATGAAGTATATATATGTAACTGTTTACTAAATGGGCAAAACAATAACATCACATCACATCACATGTAGCAACACAGCCGTGTCACCCTCTACCACTAGCTGGCAGCTATAACCTGGCCCCTAACTGGGCTATAACCTTACACCACTATACCCAAGTGTCCCAATAGTCCAGCAACCCACCTACTAGGCGTGATCAGCGCCTGTAAGTAAACCGGTATGTAGGTTACAGTTGGTGCACTTGTAGAAATACCTGCCCGGGGTTCCTGCGCCCGGGTACAGCAACAACAAGAAAGGACACGTCTGCGTCCAACGCTGAATCCGCAGCAATGGCGTCCTCTCCCAGTCCAGATATCACCACAGCAGATAGTCTCTATCTTGAGTGATGCAGGTCTGATCCCAGACACACTTGTCACACTGCTCCCTCCTTGTCAGAGCAAGCAGCAGTGTCTGTCTCACTAACTAAGCTACTGCTAAAAGGGTAAAGTCCCTACCTTAGGGCCTTCCCTATACAGCAGCTACACATTGTGACGATCGAAAGGGGGTGGCCCGGTATTAAAGGGGTTGCACCCCATTTGGCCATCCCCTGACCTCACCAGGGAGACAAGGGGTTAACTGAGGTCCAGAAATGTGATTTAACCCTTGTTATAATATGAAAAGGTATATCCCCCTGTTCCCATATTTTATTGTTATATCAGTGTCTGCATCACACACACACTAGGATCCATCCGGGAGTACAAGGGTTAATAGTTCTTTAATTATTATAGCCCTTTGTGTAATTTTCCCGCCTTTTCGGGCACCATTTTGCAGGGTCCCATAGGCCGCCATTAGGGCTCAATGCATTCTAATGGCGAATCTTGCTGTTTTGGTCCTGTTTCCTGTGAAGACCAGCAGGTGGCGTCCAAGAGGAGGAGCGGAGGTTTCCCATTGTAAGTCAATGGGCCCATTGACTTCAATGGAGGTTCCTCGACGGCCCTTTCCAGGAACGAGTTGGCTGCCGTCCAAACCGCAAAGCGGATACTTTTTCAATAAGAGAGCTTTGATCACTTAGCAGTCAAGTTCAACGATAAGTGGCGTGGGAATAAACAGTTCTAGAGCACCTAGAAATAAAATTCTTTTTGCCCCTAGTTCCTAGGCCTCCCCCACTCGACCACAACCGGGTCCCCGAATCCTGGACCCCCGATAAGGGTCGAACCGAGAAGAGCGGGTCGCGCCATAGGTTCCAATGGCGGCGGCAGAAACAGCACAAGAAAACGGCTAAGTGTAAAAAGCTGAAATTTAGGAATCCATATCTCCGGTTCCGGAGGGTCCAGAGGGCCAGAGTTTGGGTTACCTGTAGTCACTGCTCCGGCATCGCTGCAGAACCATCCTTGACCCTCTTGGACCAACCCGACAGAGTATGGACCCCCTTGAAAGTTCGGGACTTTTCCCATAGACTTTAATGGCGGCCAATCTCCATTGACCGGCTATGGCGGAAAAACCCCATTGACTTCAACGGCGGCGTGGCACCGTTGAAAGTCTATGGCGGCGGATTCCCATAGCCGCCAGCGGCGGCGGTTTGCCATTGAAAGTCTATGGCGGCGAAGCCCACTGTTTTCAATGGGGATTTAGTGAAAAACTGTGATTTCATTTACAGCGGAATTTTTGTATTAAAATGAAAAACGGTTTAAAGTGTATTTGTGTAACTCCGGTTCCGAAGGTCGTAGCAAGTCGCAAATTGGACCATAGGGTGTCCCAGTTCCGGCATTGAGAACTGGGAAGTTTGGACCCGCTGGACCCAACGGAACTGGATATTTTAATATGTTTGTGTTTTATCTTTAATACTGTGTCCCAAGGTATGGACAAGAACCAGAGGAAATTCCCTTGGCCATAAGGCAGCAGATGGTCAGGGAAAGCATCCCAATGTCTAGAATTTAAGTGCTGTTCAAAGGAGTTTATCACCTACACTGTTTACAGGAGGGCGGAGATGACTCAAACCAGAGCAGGCTATAAGTGTCCCATTTCACACCTTACAACAAAGGGTATCCTGCCAGAAATTCTGTTTAGTAGACTGGCTGGCATTCCTGATGCAAATGTGGGGGCTGCAGAAATGAGACCCCAGAGTCCAACTGAGCATGTGCCAACTAGCTGGGGGGCATGTATCAAAATGTGTTCCCATGTTAGTGAGTGGCTACAGGTAATTGAAAACCAATCACCTGTACTTAATGTTAAGGATAGGGTTACAAAAGGTTTATAAACGGTTGTCCACCCTTTATCCTGTGTTCTTCTATACCATCTTGATTGCTGAGAGAAATGCTATGCAATGTCTGCATGCAAGGTCTTTTCATGGCTTTTCGTGCCTTGGGATTATGAAGATTGCTGTATGAACTGCCAGTCTAGATTTGACTGTTTCATCATTTCCATCTTAAGTGAGTGTCCATATTTTGTCTGTTATTTGTATATTTGGTGTGTTTACCTTTATCAAGGAATAAATTATATTTTATCATATCTAAGTCTCGTCCCAGTTCAACCCAGTTATATATATATAAAAGTAGATTTTACCAGATTGGAGTCCGGATAAAACGAGACAGCACACAGTCCAGTAGGTCCAATAAAACTGTATTCAGTGTAACATGGCACCACCTCCAACGTTTCGATCAATCAAGCGTGACCTTCCTCAGGGCCGTGCAATAAGTGAATGCTATTGATCTCCCTTATGTACCCATACTAATCAAAAAATAAAATGAACTCACCCGTGTAAGGACAAGATTGCCCGCGAAACCGCGCCGCTGTGACCCGCATGCATGTGTTGGAACGCATCGCCATCTTGGATATGCTAATCGGACTGTTCAAAAGCAACTACGGTGGCTGGTGTAGCACATAAAGCAAATAGAGCAAACCTAGTCACGCTTCGCGCATGCGCGAACCGCACCGTGTCCCGCGATAGCTATAATGGGCTGCTACCTAGAGATCACTGTGTCCCTGTATCTGCGTTGTGGCGGTTCGCGCATTTTTTTCCTATATATATATATATATATATATATATATATTTTTTTTTTTGGTGTATTATTAATAGCCTGTCGCAAAGCTCCCGTCACACACATATACTGGTGAGTTGGGCCTAGCTGGGGCCTGGGGGTAACCTAGCCTAGTGTAAGAAGCCACTTGCTCCTTACACACTTCCTTCCCCTCCCTTCTCCCAGCTCCAACTGTCACCAACTGCCACTTCTCTCTCCTGTCAGCCACAAGCTCCGCCCCCTATTGGCTGCCTGGCATCATGGTGGCCTGTCTGCCTCTGTGCATTCTGGGGACTGTAGTCCTCCATGGCCCTTTTTGTCATTGGGGCCGCGTGCGCGATGTGTAATGGCCGCCGCTACTCTCCACTGAGCCTGCGCAACTATGTAATGGCCGCCACCTAGCCCTGCACCTGCGCGAACTATTGGGGCCCTCTGCGCCACGCGCGCTCTTCCGCTCCTCTCTTTCTGTACTAAGATGGCCGCCGCGGCTCTCTGCGCATGCGCGACCCTACGTGCATGTGCGAGCACCAGGACCCCGATGGCGCCTGCCAAGATGGCGGCGCCAACCGGGAGAAGTCGCTGTTCCCTTCCCCCACTGCCACAGAGGTAAGGCAGGGGGCAAGGGAAGATCAGGGGAACCGAGAGTGACCCCCTTACACTGTATACACTTGTTGATCATCAGGCCGCCACCTACTCCAAAGAATATTTATTAGATCAACTCATTCTTAAATGTAATACTCTACTGTGACAGACCTATAATTGCTCAAACGGTCATGAAAATGCAGTGATTTTTCTGCAAGGGATGATGGAAAAGAAGGTGCCGCATTTTTTCTGAACACAGTATACATATATCACTGGTGATTGGGCTCTAAATATTTTTTTTATTTCTGCCACAACTTCATTGGCTTTGTAAAAATTGATGGTAAAAACACTAAATAAGCAGTAATTATTTTTCTAAATTTGGCTGATCTTTTTGAAAAAGTCCCTTTGAAATCTACATGGAAAACAGCTCTGCGAGGTGAGGTTATACCATGTGCGGGGCAAATAACGAATAAGGCCCGTAATATAGTGGGCGCTTGCGGCAGTTATAATTTGCTGTGGTTAGCCAGCCATTGCATGCTTGGGGCGCACGGCGTGGAGCCGGGCGATAGGGGAGAAGACTGTGAAAAGTATGTTTTTGCGCCGCTACCGCTCAGTCTGCTATATGTGTATGTGTGGGTGTGTGTGTGTGTGTGTGTGTGTGCATATATACTGTATTTATCAAAGCTGCACAATATTAATAAATAATTTATTCCCACAGCATGTCCTTTTTTTTTAAAAATTTCATATACACACACACACACACACACAGCTTCCCCAGTGACATACAAACACACAGTGACACAGAGAGACACACACAGTGACTCACACACACACAGTAACCTTCCAAGCCTGTCGCTCACAGCAGCACGGACTGTACACACAAAAAGTGTACGTCACGTGCACGAGCGTTCGCACAGGCATGCACGCCCTCTATATTACGGGCCTTAAGAGCAAGACAATAACAAGGTTGGCTAATCTGCTTTAAAGCACATCAAGTGGAGTTCACTCCTGGATAGGTCCTTATTAAAAGTACCTGCATCCACTTTAATGGTCAGTCCCTCCTTGGACAAAGAAAGTGACCGCAGGCTGGTTACATGTTTTAGAAACAAAGTGGGTAGCAACCCCCATGGTCAGTGCATCAGAGTGAAACGTGAAATAAAGTCACATTCATCTTTGATATGATCATGTATTTCTCAGGTTTTAGGGGGGTGGGGGAAGGATATTACAATCCTAAATTTCCCTTAATAAAGTGGTGATATAAATCTCCAAATGCCTATATATGATATAATAAATTCAGCCACCTAAAGCCAATAAGCACGGCATGATACTCAGAAGCACAGCCTACTAAGGCAATAAGGACATTAACCCCCAAATGGTGGACGCCGGATAAGGACGCCCCGAGATCAGGTAAGCCCCCCCGTGCCCCCCTCCTTAGATAATGGGCAAATGCAGTCATCAGAACATGCAGGCAAACGGCATGTGTGATAATTGAAGGAGAAAGAGTCCTCACAAGTAAAATGCACAGGGAGCTGAGAGCGTGTGTCCGGAGGCAAAGGGGTCAGGAACGAAAACCGGAGTGAGCGGAGCACAGGAGCAAAGAGAAGCAGCCAGACCGGACAAAGAGTAAGCTAAAAGGATAAACTTATTCAGCCATAGCCAAGTGCAGAGGCAAGGAAAAAAACCTCGGACGCGTTTCGCACCTAACACGGGGGCTTTGTCAGCGAGTAATGTACATGTCATACAAAGACTCGTAAACAGTCTCGCCTCACCTGATTCGGATACATCATTCTCGATTCGTGAGCGGTAGGTGGTGTTTGTGGTAGGCCGCGATTATAGAGCCCGCGTGTGCCGCGAACAAAAGGCCGTATCTCTATGAGAGGAGAGGTGTAGATGTATAGCACAGCCGCAGTTTCCAACTCCCAGTGAGACCGGAAAAAATGATAAGGTGAGCACTCAAATGAGCAACAGGTCAGGTTTTATTGCAGGGTGGTGCAGCAAAAAGGACAACAGGTGCGTTCATGTTGCTCTGTTGTATTTTTTTTAAATTTTTAAAAAAATACTTTGGGGTCAGACTTTGGTGGAGGAAAAATAAATAAATAAATCACCCACCCATGTGTGACCCCTTTAAAACAGGGCCCTAACATTACAAAACTGTAGTCCTTGAAGGGACTGGCCCCTTAAACATGTCACTGCCATTAGTACAGCTTGTTCCCGGGACGGAATTCCCCCATGAGCAAAGTGAACTAAAGGCAGCGACATGTTCAATAGGTGAAACCTTTCATTTCATAAAGCAGACAGGTGGCTAACACTATTTTGAAACAAAATAGACAAGTGTAAATCTTTTTTTCGTTTAAATTAGATTTATTTTCTCCATAGTAACCACAGGCTATGGAGCGTTTTTATAAATTGTACCTAATCGCTTCTGATAATACAGTTGGTAAAATATTGTATATACAGGCAAACTGTACCTTTTCCTGTTTTGCCAACGATGACATACCACCAACTTTTTAGTGGGTACATTACATTTTGGGGGTGTCCTGCAAAGCCAGATGTACCTACTGTAATAAAAAGTGTGTGGTGAGCTGCATAGGTTAGAGCAAGGGTGTGCATACTGGGGGGCACGCTAGATTTTCTGGGGGGGTGGGGGCGTGGCCATTATAGAGGTCCAGCGCTCCCCCAGGCATTTAAATTAAATGCCGGGTCCGCGCGACGCCTCTATAACACATCTCACCTTCCAGCGACCCGTCGTCATGGTAACCCGGCGTCAAATGACAGCGGGGTCACGTTACCATGGCAACGTGACATCACATGACTCCGCACGTCATTTGACGCCTGGGCCGAGCATGCGGGTGAGGGAGCGGCGCGAGGCGCAGAGGAGAGCAGGCAGGGATGCGCACGGGGAAAAGTTTGCGCACCCCTGGGTTGGAGCAGGGGTGCTCAACTCCAGTCCTCAAGTCCCCCCACCCTCCCCCAAAAGGTTAGGTTTTTAGCATATCCCTGCTTGAGCACAGGTGGGTCAATCAGTCCCTGCTTCAGCACAGGTGGCTGAATCAGAGGCCCAGTAAAAGACAGATGTGATGAAGCAGGGACTGATTGAGCCACCTTTGCTAAAGCTGGGATACCCTGAAAACCTGACCTGGGGGGACGCTTGAGGACTGGAGTTGAGCACACCTGGGTTAGGGGACTGCCATAAGCATTTTGGAAGCCTCCATCCAGCAGTAGAGGAGCTACAATGGGAGATATTTTTTGTGCATGTTGAAGGGTCTGCGAAAACATCATAATTAGTTTAATGGAGATAATGGGAAGAAATAATTACCAGATCACAAATAAAAAGAGCCCCAAAAAAAACAATAAATGTTTGCACAAAAAGGAAATACAGTGCACATTTTTACTCTGGGGAAGGGCAGAAAGAGGGAAGGGGGAGGGGGGAGATAGACTAAGGAAGTCAATATCATTAAGTTAATATCCTTCTTCTGGACTGCCCCATAATGAGCATTTAAGAGGCTCACAAGTCTCCTCTGCATGTATAATGAATACCCAGAACAGAGTGAAGCACTGGGGCATTCAATTGCTTGTAAAAACACAGGTCTGTTTGATACAATGAAAATCAATCATTACAAATACATGGCTACATAGATATACAGAAATAAACCCAACAACAGTGTACACAGTCATTCCGAATGCCTTGACAATTGCTGAATGGGCGCGAAACGGGTGTCGGCGTTATGTGGAACGAGTTACCATTGATGCCGCAGGGTTCTATTAATGTGATCGTCTACGTCGTTGGGTCTATTATATTCGGAGAGGCGACATCAATATATTTTTACTACATGTATTTTTAAGGATGGATTGTCATCCTTGCATCAAATAAACCGCTGTTTTTACAAGCAAGCGAGTGCCCCAGTGCTTCACTCTGCTCTGGAAACTTATTACGACAGACTGGGAGCACCAGACCAGATCCACTTACAGAAAAGGGAGCACGTCTTTGCGTGTGACTCTGTAATTAACTAAAATGCGGTGGAGATGATCAGTGTGTTGAATATATAATGTTAAGAGTGTGCAGTTCTTGCTCTATATCAGGAGTGGCCAACAACAGGTTAGGCCTTGTAGATATTCCTGCTTCAGCACAGGTGCTGAAGCAGGGATATCCTTAAAACCTGACCTGTTGGCCCTTGAGGACTGGAGTTGTTGGCCACTCCTGCTCTATATTGTATACTGAATACCCTTCTCTTACCAGTTCAATCAAGGCTGCGATAACTTTTATAGGAGTTCTTCATAGATACAAAGATATTGTACAGAACTTTGCAGCTCTCTTCTAGTGCAACGAGTGGTCCTGCCTGCTCCGTATACCTTAATGTCCTCTATGAAAAAGGTGTCACACTTCTCCAGGACCAACACGGCTACTAGAATGTAATGTCAAAAAGGTATTTTTCCTCCAGATATTTACACCCTATATTATTCATGCAGGATAGTGCCTACGAACGAGTGAGCCATCATTTGATCTTAAACAAATTCTCGTGGTGTTCCGATAAAAAGGTATTACACCTTACAACAAAGCTAAGATGACACTTTTTTAATTTTATTATCCCAATATGGCTTTATTTATTAAATTTCAAAATCAATCCCTTTTTTTATGCTCTTCTTTCCACAATCTGCATTTTCTCCCGATGCAATCACAATCGGTTGGACTCCAGATAGTGACGGTTTTGAACAGCCAGTCCTCTCTCTGTACATTTCAGAGGGTGACCTGCAGCTTTTCTAACTTAATTAAAATGTCTTGCTCCCCCCCTCCATGGAATACAGTTTCATAGAACAAATCAAATCTTCCTTAGGACTTTTAAGAGTATTTTCTGAAATCCCAAATTCTTTCTAAATCGCCTATTGTAGGCAAGTAATTTTCCGGAGATAAATAAACCTGTTCTTTTTCCACCAAGGTTGTGTGGGAATATGTCTCAGGTAATTAGAACCCCTTTCGTTTTAATTACATTGAAGATTGATTATCTTGGAAAATCTGAAGACAAAAATTGTAATTGTAATGTTTCAAAAAACAGTCTCAATAAATAAATCAAATCCTATGGAATTACCTATACTTTTATCAGGAGGCTTAAAAACCTTCACAGATAAGCTTTTTCCTTCAAATTAAATTCCAAAATAATTTGGATTTTTGGCCAATATAACCACAAACCTTCCTATGTTTTTATTTTTAAATATCCTGCAGTTTTCCCATATAAATCACAACCCTTTTCTTTTTATTTAAAAGATGTTAATTTTTATTTCCAATAGGTTACTGGCTTTTCCTAGATGACTAAACTTTTTCTCTTGAATCGTAACATTTTAACATTTTCGGCAACAGTTCCTTTCTTGCAATCTCCAAGTTGGCAATCAAGTCCTTTCTAAAAAAAAAAAAGCTCTTTGTTAGGTTGACCGGAGATAACACCTATTTATTTCTGAGTTGTTTCACACTGTCTCCCCATTTAATTAACAAATGCTTTCTTTTTAACTCATTCCGAAAGAAAATTATTTTTTCAAAGGTAGCCAACCCGTTATTTCTAATTTTAGAAGGAATTTCAAGTTGTCATAATCTCTTTATCTGACATGGGAAAGTGGAAAATCATTCGATCACACTCCTAATTTATGTTAAGAGATAATTACAATTTTTCACAAACCATTAGGAATTTTCCCCAAGTTTAGCTTTTGTTTCCAAAAGTTTGTGTCCATTTCTTACCATTTCATTCTAAGGGCAATAGATTTATTACAGCTGTTTATTTTTTCTTATTGTCCCCTAAAAGGCCTTGCACTTAGAGGAATAATTAACAAGTTTCGGATGCTCTGCAAAGTGTTCTACAGTTTATCCGACATCAGAAACCTTTTGTAACAGACACTGACCAGTTGCCTTATAAATCACAAGTGTCCTAATTATCCCAAAATGCCCAAACAGGTCTCCTATAAATCACAATATTAAGTTCCAAATATCAAAAATGTCCTGAACATTTCTCCTACAAATCGCATTCCTTCCTATCACAAGCCATGCTAGTATCCCCATGAAAATATATTCCTTTCTTATTACCCCAGGACCATCTGTAGTTTTTCCCATATGATCACATCCCTTTCTATTCATCCAAAGATGGCGAGCAATATTTCCCCACCCATCATGCCAATATTCCCATTCATACTACGAGATCATGAATAGTTTCCCCAATGTTCCCGTTCCTCCAGAGATGTATTGCAGTGCTTGCTACAATCAAAATCCCTTTCGCTCTAGTCTCTCCAAAATTGACTGCAGTCTTTTCACGGCTTCCTTCCTCGCCTGGCGTACACTCTCCTGTCCTCCCGTCTCTACAGAATCCAGCTCCAATAGCTCCTTGGTCAACAGTTCTTCTAAACACCGGTAACTCATGTCCGTCTTCTTCCCTACAAACTCGTCCACCTCTGTCTCCAGATCCTCCACCTTCTCCAGGACCTGACTGATTTTTTTCATGCCCGGGTCGGTGCTTACTGTATCAGGGGGTGGGTTTGGTTCTTCTGGCCTAGTAATATAGTCTTGATTTGCAGGGTCCTTCTTGTTGTACATTTGGGGTGAGGCACTGTAATGTGCTGCAGGGCTGGGCTTGGGGTCGGAAACTGAACTTGGTTGGGAGGTCTCGGGATTATATCCCTGGTTAGGTCTTTGCCGGTTGTAAGTGGAGGAAAAGGAAGGATCCTAAGGAAAAAAGGATGATCGAAAAATGTGGATCAGTTTTTTCATTTTGACAAATAATTATTTCCCCCATACTAAAATAAAAACGAAAGGAAGTATGTCGCATCAACTGTACATTTTCAACAATCCTTAAAAACATGGGGTTTCAACCAAACTGTGTATCCCTTAAAATACCCCACTATAATAGAGTATAGAAAGAAAACAAGGAATTGCCCAATTGTCCTACTCGCCTCCCCAATTACGCTGCCACCACCAGGGTTAATGGAGGAATTACACCTAAGGAGTACCTGATCCACCAGAAGAATCTACAAATGAATAAAAACTAAAATTTGAGGACAGTATCTTAAAAAGTAAGAAGTTCAATGACAGCACAGAGCCAGACATCTTAGATTTATTATAAATAAAATAGGTTAGTGTTTTTACACTAAAGAGATTACAAAGGCACCCAGTACAAATAAGATCAGAGTTTATAAAGTAAAAAGTACAAACAGAAAACGTATACATTATAACACCAATTCATGTAATAGGTCCTCCCTGGAAGAAGGAAAGGGAGAGACCCCCACACAAGCAGTGTACCACCCGCCCCCCCCAATTTAGTTCCCCCTTCTGTCTCAGATAAACAGTACTGTGGGAGTATAAGATTGTGTTTGAGAATTGCCCGGACTTATCCCTAGCTAGAGACAGTACTACAGCCCACAGGAAATGAGGGATTACTTTTATTCTATGTATTCAGGGTACCTGCATAATATTCGCGGGGCTACCTGATGTATACATATTAAATGCAACAGACCACGTTGTAACCTTGAAGGTGGCATAATTTCTACTAATTTTTATATTATGACAACAAACATTTACATACACACACATACACATAAAAACACACACACACACACACACACACACACACACACACACACACACACACACACACACACACACACACACACACACACACACACACACACACACACACACACACACACTTTGTCAGGCCTTATTTTATCCCCAGAAAGAAGTGTTGCAGACCCCCTGGGCAAAGAAGCCCCTAATGGTAGAACTGCCACCCTAACCCTACACCCATGTACCTTTACATCATAGGAAGCCGACTGCATGTCCCCTCCTGTCCAAGGTGCTCCGGTCCCCGCTATATAATGGCTGCCGGGTGTGTTGTGAGAAGTAGGGGGAGGCGCCTGCCATGGATATGGGTTGGGAACGCCGTAAACCCCCCAGCTTTCCTCTTGGGGTCTCGGCTGCGGCGTGGCAGGCTGGGGTATGCCCGAATTTGCATCTCGGTACGGGTAGGAAGGATCCTGTGGTGACAGATACCGAGTCAGGCTGCTGGCTCTCTATTCCCCAAAAAGGGGTCAACACCGATTGCATCGACGGGAAGAGACAGGTTTAACCTTTTTGTAGCGCCATGCATTGCTAGCCCCTTTGGCAGCTAAAGTGTTAAAGGGGGGATTCTTTCTAAGACCAAAATGAACCAATGCTAGTGACTGGTGGTTAAATCTAAGTGATTGACACATTTATTACTCAAATTTGAAACCTACAAGTATTTTTAAATCATTAAAGTAAGTTTGTAAACACGGGGAGTTGAGACTTGGGGGGGGTTGATTGCCTCCGATATCACCGTGGGGCTTATTTTATATCCTCCAAACAAAGCAGCATGAGGAATTTTGGCCGAAAACGTCTCGCACTTCAGCTTGGGCAGATATCAGATAAGTCTATGTGATGAATAGGAGTTTAATAACAGAAGTGTGTTAACGTGCGCGCTATAAGCTCGGCCTAACATGGACAGGGTGAGCTAGATGTCGAGGAAACACTTTATTCACAACCACTCTCCCCCCCCCAAGCAGAAGCAAAAATAGAAACAAAATTCCACATTATTAATTCAAGTCTGTTTGCATTTGTTTAAGAGAATGATATTTCTCAGTTATTTTTAAAATGAAGCCACAGAAAGCAAACACCTCTTAGGCCGCGTCCATGCTTCCTGCTCGCGAGTGCGAGATGGAGCGCCGTGACGTTGCACTTGCTTGCAGCAGAGGTGATTCCGGGACTGTAGGGAGGCTTGACTGGGAGCATTTTTGGGGGCGTGGCCGTGACGTCACAGAGCTGGTTCGCCCTCATTGGGCGAACCGCTCACGTGACCCGCCCATCGCGCAGTGAAAACAAAAACAAGTGCCATTACACTTTGGTTCTAGGAGGCACTGACCCCAAGATAAAAGTGGACAGAGGGGTGACATGTTCAGTAGGCAAAACCTTTTTTTTAATCCCTAAAGCAGACCAGCAATTAACACTATTTTAAAACAAGTCAAATCCTTATTTTGTTTATTTTTTTTAAATCATGTTTAATGGTTTCATGGTAACCAAATACCATGGCAAGTTATTAACAATCTTTTACTTAATCTCGTGACAGGACAGTTTGTAACTGACTGTATCTACAGGCAAACTGTTTATCCAGACTTTTTCCCTTTACGTTTTGGTTTGGCGAAAGATCGGCTCATAATTAGTTTAATGAGATAATGGGAAATAAAAGCGGTATGAAAATGAATGTGCCGGTAACATTCACCCACATTTAACATATCACTGCTACTGGTTCATCTTTGTTGTAGGAGGGACTGCACATTTTTGTAGACAACTTAACAGTGCAATTGGTTCCTTAGGCTGCGTCCAGGGTGGCGCTGAGCTGGTGCGGGCGCTCGTCCCACCGACACCACGCCTCCCCGCGTCCCACTGACACGCCCCCCCCGCGCTCGCAAATTTCCTATAGCAGGACAAGATTGGTCTCCTGCTTACATGCAGGTGACGTCACTGCTCATGAGCGCCAGCTCGCTCGCTCCACTCTTCGCTTCACCCTGGACGAGGACTTAGAAAGATTCAGGCCTGCATTTACCAAGCGGTGCTATTCCAAGAGACACCTTCCCGGCCCAGGCAAGTATATGGCACCGATTAGTAAACATGGAGCAGCAGGCAGGGAAAGGGTTAACATGTGCCATGGGGATGAATCCCTCACCCGAGCTGGCCCTCATTTCTCACCTGATGAGCCGGGTAGTAAGGGCTTCCCTGAGGCTGCCCCATATTCTGCGGGGGGACACTGTGACCGCTTTGCTGAGGGTACCCCCAGTTAGGGGGAGCTGGATGAGCGCCGCCTGCTGGTTTGTAGGAGTCTATGGGATAAGGGGGTTGTGGAGGGGGGGGATAGTAGGGATTCGGTGGGTGGAGGCCAGGGTAAGGGGGATTCATGGAGGCTTGAGGGTAGGAGGGTCCGTATGAGCCATTCGTATAGGGCTCCATCCTCTGTAAAGAGAAAATGAACATAGGAAGAAATGAAGATATTTTAAGAAACCAATGTGTAGAAATAGGTGGAGTTAGATTGAGTGATCAGAGGCGTTTTAGGGAGGGGTCAGACGGAGAAATCGGAGGTGTTTTAGGGAGCAGTTATATGGAAGGTTAGGATTTGTATACATACCTGGCCCTGCATTTCGCCTCTGACAGGGTAGTTGGAGGAATATGGAGGAGGTCGAGCGTGCTCGGAACTGGACCAATAGTTAGGAGTATACTCATGGTACGGCTGGTTCTGACAGGAGAGAAAAAGAGATCGTTACCATTGCTGATCTTGTCCACTAGTTTACTTCCACAGCTCGCTGTACAGCGCTCAATTAGGGTAAAAACAAAATACATTACAGCGGGATTCCCAATGCCCCCTTACAAAGACCATTTACCCACTAGGGGTACTACTTAGCAGGGTATAGAGACCTAGACGTGTGTATGTTTGCGTGTGCGCTTAAATCACTCATGTGTTTAGGTGTATAAGAACTGTATGAGTGTGTTTGTAAAGCACACGCCTGTGTGCTCCCACCCCTATCCCTCGCACCTCTTTGCCGCGGCCAGTCACAGCGTGCCCTATCCTGCTGCGCTAGCAAAGCAGGATATGGAGCGCTTTTTCCAGTCGCAGCAGTGACTAACATGTCAGTCAACACCACAACATAGCCGTCAGTAATACATATATAGCGAGTAGAAAAGGCCGGCACTTCAAATCCTACAAATGTAGGGGGGGAAACCCCCCCCCCCACCTTTCGGGGCCCCAGTGGGTCCTTTGTCAAGATAGCTCTGAATACAAGAGACACAGTTTAAACCCTCCATGGCACAGCATGTGTGAATCAGATTACAAAATGACAAGACATGAAATACAGTAGGTTTATCCATAGGCGACATACCTCCAATGTATTTCACACAGTCAGCAATTTTACTACTGGCGAAAGAAATTTGTAAGATTTTGTTTTGAAAATCTGAGTGCGCGGACCCTGCTTACTCATCATATGCTGCGTCAGTTTTGCACCTCAGTACGTCATGTCGCTGGGGAGCATTGATAAGGCCACGACATTATTCATTTAACACACACACACCCCACACCCCCCCCCTTTGGATTTACCCCATTTGATCAATTGTCACATTTTTTTAAAGATTCAATAAAACGGATTAGAAAGTGAAACAAAGTATTTACAATTTCATTTTACACCAAAAATTAGTGTAATCATAGTTACTGTTCGTGTCATTATACCTTTGTAAATATTGTAAAATTCAGATTTTCTGCTATTTTAAAATTAACTACAAACATTTATAAGCATTAAAACCTCCCCTTCGTACACTAAAATAACATTGTCATTAGTTTTTCCACAAGGCACCATTAAAGTTAGTCTGAGGCAGCCCCCGGGGTGGCATGGTTGAGAAACCCAGAGATGATATAACAGTGGCGAGAAAAAGTTTGTGAACCACAATGATAATTATAGAAATTCCATATAGGTTTTCCATGATAATCTTCTTGAATCAAAACCAGTCTTTTCTTAAAATATCCAATTCCATGTCTTTTGAAACAAAATGATGCATCAATTAGACAAACAATGAGTCAGAGTATGTGCAAAAGTAAGTGCAACCTGGTTTTATCAGCTAAATTAAAGGGGATAATTAGAATCAGGTGTTTAAATAATTAGGTAGATCTTCATGTGTGAGTTTAGGAGACCTCACCCTATATAAAGATCAGAAACTTTGTGAGTTTGGTCTTCACCATACAGGTGTGTGGAAACATCATGCCACGATCAAAAGACATCTCAGATGACCTCAGAAAAGCAGTCTAGAAAGGATTATAAAACCATTTCTAAAGATTTGAGGCACCACCAC
The DNA here is from genome assembly GCF_040206685.1 of Ascaphus truei. Classification (NCBI taxonomy): domain Eukaryota; kingdom Metazoa; phylum Chordata; class Amphibia; order Anura; family Ascaphidae; genus Ascaphus; species Ascaphus truei. Next base: position 170,790,606 of record NC_134487.1, on the reverse strand, counting down.
TCCACTGTCAGTCTACAAACGGAGAAAGTTCAAGACCACGGTAACTCTACCCAAAAGCGGTAGTCCTACCAAAATCTCTCCAAGAACAAACTGGCAAATCATCCAGGAAGTCACAAAGAACCAAAGAGTAACATCAGTATCAAAAGACATGTGTCTGCAAGCAACTCCCACCTCGGCTAATATGAGTGTTCATGACTCAACTATCAGAAAAAGACTGAACAAGAATGAGGTTCATGGAAGGATAGCCAGGAGGAGATTCTAGAGGAGAATGTTAGGCCAATACGTCATGCAGCAAGACAAATCATCCTAAACATACAAGCTGATCTTCAAAAGAATGGCTGCAGAAGAAGAAATTCCACGTTTTAGAATGACGTATTCAATGTTCGGACTTACACCCCATCGAAATGTTGTAGCAGGACCTTAATGAAGTGAACTGTCCATGCAAGGAAGCCCTCAAATGTCACTGAGTTTAAGCAGTTCTGTAAGGAGGAATGGGCCAAAATTCCTCAAAAATTGGTGAGAGTCTGACCAGCAGTTACAGGAAACGCTTAGTTGGAGTCATTGATGCTTAAGGGGGCGCCACCAGGTACTGAATATAAAGGGTCACATACTTTTTCACACATGGATATTGAATGTAGAATGTTGAATCATTTGTGGATAAATAAATGTTGAAAAAGGATCATGTTTTTGTCATATTTTTGATAAGGTTATCTTTATCTATTAGAACTTAGATATTAAAGCAGCAGTTCAAGCAATATCCTGCGTGTGTTTAAAAAAAAAAAAGTCAGTTCTGTACTATGAGAAAATACTTGTAGCATTTAAAAAAAATAAAAAGAATGTTTTAAAGACATTTTTTAATGTTTCTAATGTACTGTAGGAAGCATTTTCCAAAGTGACAGCCCCCTTCCCCTTCTGATAGACTCTGGCACCCCACCCTCTCTCTAGCAATGAACCAATTGTATCTACTACCTGCCCAGTCAATCATATTCCAGGAACTACTGTACATTACCCAAAATACTGAATAACCTGGAGCAAGCGATAGATTACAGGAGAACAGATTGGTCAATGTGCAGATTGTATTGATGCACATACTGTATTGAATGGGGAAAAAAAAAATATATATATATATTAGATGGTGCAGAACAATAGGCACTCCATCTGGTTAAAACAATGTGGGTGCAAATCCTGTATGGTATAAAATAGGCAATATGAAACCGTTTGAAGACGAATATCAGAGGCAGCACTCCAGGTAAGTGGTCAAAAGAAATTTGTATTAACAAGACATCTTATCCAACGTTTCGGTCCTCGTGCGGGACCTTTCTCAAGGTGATGTGAGTTACAGAGTGAATAAGAACACATATGTACCCTCAAAACCCATGACACACAGGTGTGCCACATAAACATAATTGAACAATGCATTTGCATACCTAATTGGAGACTCTGTCATACCTGCAGCTATATCCAGCGCTGCCTGAAACATGTGGGCCTGCTCCTGTGTAGGAATGCACTAACCACATGAACATGGTTGGACAATACATTTGCATACCTAATTGGAGACTCTGTCATACCTGCAGCTAGGGCACAATGGCAAAAAGAGCCTCTAATGAATAGAACTGAGGGCTGTCACTGTGACTGTTGCTCCCTGAATGAGCAACAGAAATGTATAAGCACAAGTGGCTGAATGTCAGCTCCTGGGCATAAGCCAGATCAGAGTCATTGAAACTAACATATGATTGAAAACAATGTGGCACTGTCATAAAACACCAAAAGTGGTAGTGTGCAGCATAGTAATAAATGTGAACATAAATAACAACATGGTCTGGCAAAAAAAAGAGAGAGGATAGTCCAGAGCAGCACTGAAAAAAACAAGCTGGTGCCAGGCTCTGTGGATCAGAGCTGGCCATGGTGAAGAATTGCATGTTATTATGGCTCTTTATAATGATGCCATTAGTAAACACTAGAAATGATCTGTGCGTTTAAGATAAAATTGAGTGTTCGAACACATATTATGATGATGAGGCAGTCCCGCCATGTCATAATCGTAAGCACATGAATCCATATGGTGGAGATTAATCATGATCATAAATACTGATCTGTCTGAATGTCATTGTCTGACACAAGACGCTGCTTCCATAAGTCACATCTGATCCCCTGCTGGTGAAAAAAACCTATATTACAGTGGGAACAAGAAACATTCATTAAAGGCAAGGCAAATAAGCATATAGAACATCGGTGTCTACTGATTAGATAAGCCAGGATGGCTTTCATGTGCTGGAAACAATAAGAATACTATTATGGACAGGAAAGTGATTAATGTACACATGTATCACCGGTATAGTCAATACAGACATGTCCAGTATACGCCGATCCTGGGGACGAAAAGTCACCTAATATGGATGAGTCACTGTCCGGACAGGCCAATTACAGGAAACAACTCAGTTTAAAATCCTCGTTCAATCCACGGGGACTTAATGTATCTAAACTGAAAATGGTTCTTGCTTCCAGTTGAAGTAGGGCTCTGTTCCGGTCTCCTCCTCTAGGAGATGCCTGGACCTGTGCAATTGGCATGCATCGAAGAGTGGCAAGGCTGTGCTTCTTTTCTTTGAAGTGACGTGCCACCGGTTGCTGGGATAAATCCTCTTTGTTGTCTGTGTCTGCTAGTGCCTTTCTGATAGAGGAACGGTGTAGACTTAGTCGTTCTTTCAACATGCGTATGGTCTTGTCTGTATAATAGAGCCCGCAAGGGCATCTGATGAAATAAATCACAGATTTTGAATCACAGTTCATGAAATCTTTGATTTTTATACGATTCCCTTGATGTGGGGGGTAGGTTTTTCCAAGCACCATGTACTGGCCGTTGACACATCCCCCGCATTTGTACACCCCCACCGGTCTGCTAAGCCAGGACTGTTTCTTGACATATTTAGAACTTGGATCTGCTTGTGTGAGAAAATCACCCAAATTGCAGCCTCTCCGATAACAAAAGCGAGGTGGATCCTTGAAGTATTGTCCAATTTGTTTATCCTTTGCTAGGATGTGTGTGTTGTAGAATGCTTCATTTGATATAACTGGCATGCGATAACCGCTTCAATATCAAGAGCACCTATACTACAGCATCCAGTGGCAACTGTCTCTCCAAAAATCAAATTTCACTGACTTCAAAAATTTTTGTAGCGCTGTCGCGCTTACTTTAAGCGCATGCAACGGATTAAATTTGTTTTGGCGCGACTTTGCGTCGCCGTTGCTGGGCACTATAAGCGCAGCCTAAAACGGCCATTTAGTTAAGCACACAATCAGGCTTTTTACAGATTTATAACAGGAGCGCCAAACGATTGGCAGCTTGTAGAATACATTGTCCCATGCTTTACATATTAAAATAAGAAAAAAATGGGGGAGGGGAAAGGGGCGTGGGCAGGGGAGAGAATGTGGGGGAGGGGAAAGGGGCGTGGGCAGGGGAGAGAATGTGGGGGAGGGGAAAGGGACGTGGGCAGGGGAGAGAATGTGGGGGAGGGGAAAGGGGCGTGGGCAGGGGAGAGAATGTGGGGGAGGGGAAAGGGGCGTGGGCAGGGGAGAGAATGTAGTACTGCTGCTTTAAATGGGATATTGTTGGACTTAGGGAAGCAGGACAAAAAGATGTAGGCCTTGTGATGGTAGGGGCAGCGTGGCATGGTGTTATACAAGATAAGTCCACTTGTTGACCCTACCAGTCAAGATAGCGACCCAGCATAGGGTTAAAAACTTGCCAACTCAGGGTTGGAAAATGGCTGCCACCCTGGTAATAAATTAAGCCAGGTTATATATACAGCTTAATCCCGTTATAGCGCGGTCCTCGGGGGCCACCTCGTTATAAACGGGGCCGCGAAAAAAATGGCCGCCAAATTTTTTCTTTTGTGGTGGTACCGTGTCCGCCGGAGGGGGAAAGCTGAGAACTCTCCCAGCATTCCCAGACCTGGTGGGGCAGCGGCAACAGCACACAGCACTTACACGGCATCTGGCAGCTCTTCTCCCTGTCTCTGCTTCGTGCTTCTGCCTTGCGAGAGCAAGCTCCCTTAAAGAGACACTGTGTATTTGACTGTGTGTGTGTGTGTGTGTGTGTGTGTATTTGACTGTGTGAGACTGAGTGTGTGAGTGTATGTCAGTGTGCTGTGTGTGTCAGTGTGCTGTGATGAGTGTGTGTCAGTGTGCTGTGAGTGTGTGTCAGTGTGTGTGTGCCAGTGTGCTGTGTGTATGTGTCAGTGTGCTGTGAGTGTGTATGTGTCAGTGTGCTGTGAGTGTGTGAGTGTGTGAGTGTGCTGTGAGTGTGTGAGTGTGCTGTGAGTGTGTGAGTGCGTGTCAGTGTGCTGTGAGTGTGCGATTGTGTGTCAGTGTGTGTGTCGTGTGTGAGCGTGTCGTGTGCGTGTGCAGTGTGTGCGTGTGTGCAGTGTGCGTGTGCAGTGTGCTGCGAGTGTGTGCAGTGTGCTGCGAGTGTGTGCAGTGTGCTGCGAGTGTGCTGCGAGTGTGTGCAGTGTGCTGCGAGTGTGTGCAGTGTGCTGCGAGTGTGTGCAGTGTGCTGCGAGTGTGTGCAGTGTGCTGCGAGTGTGTGCAGTGTGCTGCGAGTGTGTGCAGTGTGTGCAGTGTGCTGCGAGTGTGTGCAGTGTGCTGCGAGTGTGTGCAGTGTGCTGCGAGTGTGTGCAGTGTGCTGCGAGTGTGAAAAAAATAAAAATATTTTTTTTTTAAATTCGGGGTCCACGCTCAAACAGCGTTATAAGCGATCCGCATTATAGCGGATTGCGCTACAACGGGGTTGAGCTGTATATGTATTGCACGGTGTATTTTGTGCTTGGGGTAGTATGGGATGTTTTTTGAGTTTCAAAACGGTTTCTATGCGACTCATTGTATGCCTGGGCCAGTAACAATGGTCAAGTGACCAGCATAAAGTGAGTCAGAGGGCTAGGCTTTGTGTGGGCCAGGTGCAGTATCTGTGGACAATGGTGAGGTGGGGGAAGGGTGACCCCTCCTGCTGGGGAGGTACATAATCCTAAAGCGGAGCATTGTTCTCTCCCTGGCAGCCAGGTGTGTACCACTGAAGGAGGTATGGAGCTGAAATCAGGAGTCGGGGCTTGAGTCCTAGCCCCGTTGGCTTGATTCCCATTGGTCAGTTCCAACTGCTCACTCTCCCCCTGGGGCTGACCGTATGCACGGTCACCGCCCACATCCCTGATTGGTCCGCTCCGATAAAGTCCACAGCTCGATTGGCTCTGTGGAGGACAGGTCTCTGCTGACTGGTTGGCGGTACCCAGTTCTCCATGTTTTCAGATGCTGATCATGGCTGCACATTTGTTAATGGTTGGTCTTTGTGTTTAGGGAAAAGTAAACTGGAAAGTAAACTGGGGACCAAGAGGCAGTAATTCCTCGGACAGGTGAAGGCGCCATCCAGGGTAAATTGGCTTCGGGAACACCTTGCACCTAGTGAGCTAGGAGTCCCCTGAACCCTGTGTTCTGGCGAGTTGTTGCTCCCTATTGCCTCCAACCAGAATAAACCTTTGTTTATTGAATGCTCTCGTGCTGCCTTGTGTTTTGCGACCCCATAAAAGTCTGATCCTTTACCCCTTATCATGGCAGGTCTCATTGAGCTCAAAAGCGGATATCTATTATATTACAGAGGTACAGAAAATGGAAGAATGAGTGGAGTATGCTTCATATAGTTAACAAGAGATGGAGAAAAATAAAAGATCAAAGTTCATCAGAAAGATTAGACAGAATCTTTTAGTTATCAGAGATATACAGGCTTCAAATAATCCAAGTGTTTGCATCAACATCAAATCACAGAGACAAAGGAAGACTTCTAATAATAATAATAGCATGTTCTTGTATAGCGCTGCTAGTTTTACGTAGTGCTTTACAGAGACATATTGCAGGCACAGTCCCTGCCCCGTGGAGCTTACAAGCTATGTTTTTTGGTGCCTGAGGCATAGGGAGATAAGGTGACTTGCCCAAGTAGCCGACACCGGGAATTGCTTCAAACTCTCAGAGTTAGTGTCTTTACTCACTGAGCCACTCCTTCTCCCTTTCTATCATGAAATCAACCAACTTAAAAGGAAATTCTCACTCCAAGATCATTATGGGAGATTTAGATGCTTGGTCTTTCTTCTGGGCATCAACCTTTGCATCAGTTGGTAAAAGTACACTTACGGCAACAGGAATGAACATGGAGACAGACAGGTAGAATTTTCAGAATATAAAAATGTCTACATCATGAATTTATTCTTCAATAAGAATCCCCAAATACTATGAACACAATAAGAAACAACCACATACATACAGTACCAATAGTGGCTACATATAACCCTGCCCTAGAGGGAATGCGAAAAATAATAATAATAAAAAAAAACGATCTGCAACCTATGCAGACAGACTATGAAACATTAAAATATTATCTACCTCAAACCTCCCATCCCGGCAACCGCCAAATCGCAGTCAGAAGTTAGTCAACAAAAAAACTTCATAATGAACTTAAGGACGCGGAGAATGGCACAAGACACGCTGCAAACGTATATACCAAGAACCACAGCCACTCACTAATATCAAACACAATGTTAAAAGGATCATTCTCCTGCACATACAGGAATGTGGCATGATTCAATGCAGCAAATGTGACCAAGGATGCTACATTAGTGAAACTAGTCAAAAACATCAAACCAGAATGACCCTACATAGACACAACACACCATGAAGAAGGAAGATATTGCACTCCAGTGGGACATCACTTCTCACAGCCAGATCAGTCCTTAAATGTATTAAACATCAAAATCCTGAAATTAATGTTTCAAAGCACTCAACAACAGAAAACATTTGAACTCAAAATGATAATGCTCTGACACTAAAACAAGATGACAATACGGATTCTGATTCTTACACACTACCATAATTTGTCGTCATGTTTCTTCCAGCCTCAGTTAATTTCAAACCCTCCCCCCCCCCTCTACACACTTCTGATGGATATATGGTACTACATGCTCTCCATATCGTAGTAACGCTGTCATCCATTTATTTACCATTCCTCTAGCCATTAATTCTCCACATCTTCTGCCTTGGATTGTCATCTTAATTTTACATCTGTGTTTAACTTGTGGAGTCTTTGTAAATCAGTATTGATGACCCGAGGAAGAGCGGAGAATTCTCGAAAGTCTTATAATATCAATTGCTAGTCCAAATAATAATAAAAAAAAAAAGTTATCACCTATTACTGAAGTACTCATTTCCACAATGCTAGGCTAAATAATTAACACCAATGCTCACAGGCAGTAGAGGTTAAAAGTAGCAAGCCCATCACATGTATTTGGAGTTTCACATGTACCTATTGAGCCTGTAACAATGTGCAACCGTGTGTGACTCAATATAAATGACAAAATAATAGGCTTGTCGTAGCATCAGAGCCAAGTATCAGTAAACTAGCTGTTCTTGGGGGTTATGAATCTTTACCATCGCTCCAGGGTATTATTAAGGTGAAGGTAGGAAGGGAGAGAAATCCTATAACAAAAAGTTAAGTATGGGAGGAGGACAGACTCTGGCTCTATAAACTGTGATGGGGCTTTCCGAGCGATAGCGCTGAATCAGCACTCTCGGTTTATAGAATAAGGGCCTTAGAAGCTACACTGAGATTTACATGGAACAGTATCCTAGCTAAGGGGGTAAAGGGTATTAAGTTATAGGAGTAGGTATATAGAGCGAGAGTATGCCTTTCTACAGATCATTGATCAGAGGTGTATAAGGCCGTGCCTATAGTGCTGTCGATGGCGACACGATGGGTGACGTCACCCGTTGTCACCGGCGAAAAGTTATATTTCGCCAGACGTCGTGGTCGCGTAATTCCGGCAATTTGATTGGTTCAAGGGCCGCCACAGCCCTTGAAAAAGCAAATTTTGCCAGCTACCAGTTTTCGCTCCGTCGCGCGCACTATAAGCGCACGCGGCGGCAATGCTTTTGTTTATTTCTGTCCCACCACCCCCCCCCCACCCTTTGCAGCTCTGCCTGCAAGCGTTCTATATTTCAAATATATCAAAAATTAGAAGAAAAGATGTTTTTAACACCTATACCTTCTAGCTAGAAGCTCATTCAGTGTAGCACTCCTGGGACAGTTAAAATATAACTTTTATTAAGTCTCATATAAAATAAAGTGTGCATATATTGAAAATAAAGAATACAATATTCAAATACAATGGAGGATGTTGCAGTGATGGAGTGAGGTTGAAATAAATTACCCAATAAGCGTTATCTGAATATATATAAATAAATACGCACTCAGGGACAACCAAAAGACCAAATTCTAGAAGGATAAGGTATCTCAATGCTAAATAGGATTGTGATATAGAAATGTGCAATATAACAAAAATGCAGTCACAAACACAGCATACCGATCAAACCAGCCTATGATCGCTAAGTGTAAAGTCCACCACTGTAATACTAATGGATACTGAAAATGATAAACCTATGCCTGTGAAAATCACAATGTATGGTAAACAATATCAATTAATATAGGGTGGAGACTGACATACTGCAATTAAGGTGGAGGGCTAAACACAATCATAGGTTGGTGGTTGTATGTGGATTAATCCTGTGTGTGACTGCAAAGGACATGTGATATAATAACACTATGCAGTCAAATTGTATTCAACCTGTATCTGAACAAATAAGGCACAAAATGTGATATAATAACACTATGCAGTAAAGTTGTATTCAACCAATAACTGAACAAATAAGGCACATTTAAAATGCTGCTGTGAGACAAATAAAGCCTTGTATCTAGCTCAGACCTTGAAAAAACGGATCACTCAGTAGACAAACATAGATATATAAATGCTAATACATATATCAGCCCAACAGCAGATTACCTGCTAATAGGTCCTTTATGATAGTGTGTGTCTATAACACAGGTTTATCATATATAGCTCATAGTACGCACCCGATGCCAATCTTGGCATTTGTGGACGAATCCATAACTCAATACTTATTTTTCACACAACTTGTGAGCAGCATATGTTATTTGTGTTTTCGTTCTATATTTCAGTTGTATGCTTCTCTGCTCTGAAAACACAGTGCCTGTGTAATTGATACATTTTGTAACATGTTCCTTCTCCACACAGCCTGTAGCTGGTTGCCCTAGCAACCTCCCAATTCTCCTAGCTGAGAATGGGTCAATCTACCTCCCCCCGTCTTTGCTGACAAGTTAGTTTAGTCCTGAGACTATTCCTGTTTCCCAGGCACCCCTCACTTCCGTTCTATCCTAAGCAGGCGGAATGCGTACCTCTCATGCCATCTACCCTCTGGCAGGCCATTCCGTTTTTACCTTCCTCTAACTACAAAGCCCCTTCACTCTAGAGAAGCACTCTCACCCCACCATACCATCTACAAGTGCCTTTATATGTCTGATGCTTTCCCAATAAAAAAAAAATATAACAGGACTTGGTGTGCTTTCAAAAGGGGACAAGTTAAGCCACCTGGCCTCATCCACATCCTACACGTGGCCCTGGTTCCAGAATACTTGTCTATATGCCCTTTGAAAGCCATTTAAAAAATCAAATACAATTAAAAGGAGAGGGATATGTATCCTTACCTTTGCCATTAATCTTGTGGAAGACTCCGCTTAGTTCAAGCTTTAGGCACAAGGTCCCAATTGATACTACAAGGCAGAGGTCTGTAGCTTTTGTAACTAGGAAGATGAATCACGGGGCAATGCAAATTACTGACGAGCCAAAGGTATGAAAGTGTAGAGCAAGTATGTGCTATAACAACAGGCGTTCCCATGAGGTCATACTTTAGGCAGCCAGATTATAAAGCTTTAAATAATAAAGAGGGGGAAAAACCTGTTCACTTAAACAAGTAGATAGAGATATATAGATAACCATCTATCTATATATAGTGCAGGTGATTCATTTTATTACACTAATTGCATTTATTTCATACGTTTTTCACCAGTTTAAGATACTCATCAAAAAAAAAAGTTGAATTCATAGAAAAGGACATTTATATGGTCTATATCCGTTTATAGGACATCGCTACATTGTGTCTCCTATTTATATTATAGGACTCTTCTACAGTCGATATCTTAGTTTATAGGAGGCAGCCTCCATCACATATACCATTTATACAACAGGATATATGATGGATACTCTGTCTTATTGTGACAGTTCAGGGGATTCCTGCTTCTCAAAGTGTCCCCGTCACCCCTGTTCTCCCTGCCTCTGACCTTCCTCCTCGTTCATCTCTCCCTTCCTCCTCCCGCACCCGTTCCTCTGTGCCCTGTCCGGACGCACGCCCAGCTGCCACGCGCATTCCCCGCAAGGTGCGCGCTTATCCCCAAACTGCCGATCACCCCCGCGGCACTCTTTGCTCGCGGCGCCTCTCCAATCCTTCTCCTGCCACGTTACCTCCTTCAGCTGCTCCTCCTGCCCCGTCGCCGTCCTTGGCGAGCGCCCCCACGACGCTCCTCACGCTCCCTGGCACACACTGTGCGCGCGCATCCAGCTCTTACAGAAGGCGCGCGCACACGCTCCACTTGTAGGTCTTCCCTGACCCCTGGTTCCGCCCCTCATAGTGTGCAAGCCATTTCCCTGTCTGATTTAGCTGTCTCCTCCCTCTCTCCTTCTGACCTATCTCTGCAGGCCCTCACTCTACCCTCTGCTCCTCCTCTCTCTCCCATTGGTGCTCCCTCCTTTATAATCCCCGTCTGTCCTCTAGCTCAGCGGTGCGCAAAGTGGGGGGCGGGAGATTGTGCTGGGGGGGCGCGGGCAGTTGCAGAGGCCCCGCGCTCTTCCCCCAGGCATTTAAATTAAATGCCGGGGGATCGCGTGAGGCCCCTGCAACAGTTTACTTACCGGGATTCAGCCGTCTGTGTTGCGTCACCATGGCAACGCGGCGTCAATAGACGCCGCGGCACCATGTGACCTGACGTCACACGCACACGCAGCGTCATCTGACGCGCCTGAAGGCAGGGGGGCGCGAGAGCCGGGGGCAGAGAGACAGGGGGGCGCAGCACAAAAAGTTTGCGCTCCCCTGCTCTAGCTCATTGCTCTGCATAGCTTCTTGTGACCCCTGTGTGTGCAGTCTCTATGCTTGGCTCTCCTGTCTCTTTCAGTGCTGGTTCCTGTCCCTGTTTACCTTTGGATCTCCCTGGCTTGAACTCTGCTTTGTATTGGATTACCCTGCTTTCTCCTGCCCTTGGACCCTGCATTCGGATACATTTACGCTGCCTTCGCCTATCCTAGAACACTGGCTTATGGACTCGATTACGCAGCTCTCTATTACCCCTGAACTCTGGCACACGGACATTACTATCCAAACTCTCGTACCCTGGACATTGCAAGTATCTGCTAACCTTTTCTCAACAGGCCCAGCAACGCACTACCACACTCCGGGCACGCCCTCACTGCTGTGGGTGTTATACCCTTACCCACCTCAGTACTGGGGACTGGCCAGGTCTGCGGGCATACAGGCGTTACACTTATAAACGGATATACACCCCAGAGACACAACAGGACTTTTCTTTGTTCCATCTCACTTTTTTGGGCGGAGCCTCCATGGTATAACCTATTTATACAATAGAACTTCTCTTCGATTACTTAAAAGTTTCTTATAATCATTACATTTATTATTCATCTGTCAACTGAATGTTTAAAGTTTGTCTGTCTCCTGATGATATGACACCATTTAAAACCTTCAGTAAGTGTGAGCAGCATCGGCGTATACCCTGTCAGTGCCAGAGAGGATAGCAATGTACTGGCCCTAAAGGGGGAAAGAAAGTATGCACATGTACAGTATGCATGCCTTTATTTATATAGCGCCATTAATGTACATAGTGCTTCACAGTAATAATACACGTGACAATCATATAAATAGCAAAAAAAATACAAATAACAGAACATGGGAATAAGTGCTTCAGACATAAAAGTTAAATTTCGGAAGAGCAGTCCCTGCTCCGAAGAGCTTACAATCTTATTGGTAGGAAGAACGTACAGAGACACTGTATACATGCTGTTAATCATATTTTTACCCATAGCAGGTCAGAAATACTTTCTGAAGGAATATCATTCCGGTTACATATTGTAACATATTTGACGTATTCATTTTGTCTTTTATAATAGGAGGCAAGGTCAAACTTATGACCTTGGACCAAACAGACATTAAAGTAGGCCATTTGTTTTAACCCAGTTCCTGCAATGATACAAAATACAGATACGAGAGCAAATAGACATATACGGTCGATCCAGCACATAAAGTACAAGTGTGCTTAATCTGCTTATTTGCTATACATACAGTTAGGTCCGGAAATAATTGGACACTGACATATTTTCAGAATTTTGGCTCTGTACACCACCACAATGGATTTGAAATGAAACAACCGAGATGCAATAGAAGTGCAGACTTTCAGCTTTAATTCAAGGGGTTGAACAAAAATATCGCATGAAACGTTTAGGAATTGCAACCATTTTCATACACAGTCCCCTTATTTCAGAGGCTCAAATGTAATTGGACAAATTAACACAATCATAAATAAAATGTTCATTTTTAATACTTTGTCGAGAATCCTTTGCAGGCAATGACTGCTTGAAGTCTGGAACGCATGGACATCACCAAACGCTGGGTTTCCTCCTTTGTGATGCTTTACCAGGCCTTTACTGCAGCTGTCTTCAGTTGTTTGTTCGTGGGTCTTTCTGCCTTAAGTTTTGTCTTCAGCAAGTGAAATGCATGCTCGATCGGGTTGAGATCAGGTGATTGACTCGGCCATTGCAAAATATTCCACTTCTTTGCCTTAAACTCCTGGGTTGCATTCGCAGTATGTTTTGGGTCATTGTCCATCTGTAAAGTGAAGCGCCGTCCAATCAACTTCGCTGAATTTGGCTGAATCTGAGCAGACACTATATCCCTATACACTTCAGAATTCATCCGGCTGCTTCTGTCTTCTGTCACATCATCAGTAAATACTAGTGACCCAGTGCCATTGTAAGCCATGCATGCACATGCCATCACACTGCCTCCACCGTGTTTTACAGATGATGTGGTATGCTTCGGATCAGGAGCCATTCCAAGCCTTCTCCATAATTTTTTTCTTCCCATCATTCTGGTACAGGTTGATCTTGGTTTTATCTGTCCAAAGAATACTGTTCCAAAACTGGGCTGGCTTTTTTAGATATTGTTTGGCAAAGTCTAATCTGGCCTTTCTATTCTTGAGGTTTATGAATGGTTTGCACCTTGTGGTGAACCCTCGTGAAGTCTTCTCTTTATGGTAGACTTGGATAATGATATGCCTACCTCATCGAGAGTGTTCTTCACTTGCCTGGATGTTGTGAAGGGGTTTTTCTTTACCATGGAAAGGATCCTACGATCATCCACCACTGTTGTCTTCCGTGGACTTCCAGGCCTTTTTGTGTTGCAGAGCTCACCAGTGCATTCTTTTTTTCTCTCAGAATGTACCAAACTGTTGATTTGGCCACTCCTAATGTTCCTGCTATCCTTTTTTTTTCCCAGCCTAAGGATGCCCTGTTTCACTTGCATTGAGAGCTCCTTTGACCGCATGTTGTGGGTTCACAGCAACAGCTTCCAAATACGAATGCCACACCTGGAATCAACTCCAGACCTTTTACCTGCTTAATTCATGATGAAATAACGAAGGAATAGCCCACACCTGTCCATGAAACAGCTTTTGAGTCAATTGTCCAATTACTTTTGGTCCCTTGAAAAAGAGGGGGTTACATATCAAACAGATGTACAGTAATTCCTAAACCCTTCCTCCAATTTGAATGTGAATACCCTCAAATTAAAGCTGATAGACTGCACTTTAAGCCATATTCATTATTTAACTGTAACTTGAATTTTGGTACACAGCCGAAATGACAAAATTTGTATCAGTGTCCAATTATTTCCGGACCTAACTATTCATTTCCGTGCCACCTTGGCATTATGTATTATAGGAATGCCTTACTTCACTCACAATATATATTAAAAAAAAAAAACCCAATGTTAACTAATAATTTATATTCTGAAGTTACTGTATACTCGACAATTATTAGCTATGTTTTTTAAATCAATAAACAAACATTTTTAACTTGAGAATCTGGAGTAGAACGTGGAGCAATATGCTGAATAAATGTATATTGCTTATATCTGTAATATTTACAAGTACTTGCATACATTATGAACTACACTTTTGTAAATGCAATCTAAGAATGTACATAAATATATACACAACCAAAATCTACCTATCTATATACCGGTATCTATATATCAATATATACACACACAACAAATTAGTTACCCAAAATAAGATTTAAACAGAAATAATAAAGCAATACACACAGATACATAAATGCATACCATTACACGTTTACATAGATAAAAATGTTTTTTATTTAGAATGTCACTAATGTACTATGAGAAGGTAACTGCACCGAAAATATAAATCTCCAGAATGACAATGCTATGTTAAATCGCTTAGCGCGGCGTTAACGGAACATCGCAGCGTATCTTCCAAGTACATTAACATAGCCTGGATTCTCTATCTCCCATGAAGAGCATAGTGTTAACTATACCAGACTTTACACACACAATGTATTATTGTCTAGATATTTACCCATATCTCGATAAACTAGGGCAAAACACACTCTCCCCCTCCCCCAAAAGTAACTCCCTCACCCCCTCTTACCTACTGCGGGGTGCGGCGATCTCCGTCTTCTCCCCTGCAAATTGTAATGTTTCCCCGGCAGGTCCTGAAAAAATAACCGGCGGCACGTAGCATCCCGTTGCCATGGCAACGCGGCGCGGCCATTTTTTCGGGACCTGAAGGGCAAACATGACAATTTGCAGGGGAGAAGACGGAGATCGCCGCACCCCGTCACTGGTAAGAGGGTGTTAGGGAGTTACTTTTGGAGGGGGGTGAGTGGGTTTTGCACACAGCACTACAGGAAGATAGAAGAAAAGGGTATTTAATCTAAAGGTATCCAACGTTTCGGAGCCATGTCGGGGGCCTTTCATCAGAGAGGTGCACCTCCCTGACATAGCTCTGAAACGATGGATACCTATGGATTAAATACCCTTCCCCCCCCATCTTCCTGTAGTGCTGTGTCTCCTTCCCTGGTCATTTGATTTTGGTGAAGTATCTTTTTTATACTATTTATGATGCGGGCACTTGCCAATTGGGAGCCAATTGTTTTGTATATATGGTGTGCGCTCTACCCTTTTTGTAATATATATATATATATATATATATATATATATATATATATTAACATACGCACATTTGAACAAATATGTCAAACAAGCATGTGTATATTATAGACACACACAAAGCAATTGTGACTATTATACTATTCCACTAGTTATAACTATGATGAGATTATATATCAATACACACATGAGTAAATATTGACAAGTAGTAAATATAGCCCCGTCTGTATAGAGAAGACACACAGACACACAGACACACAGACACACAGACACACAGACACACACACACACACACAGAGACAGAGACACACAGACACACACGCAGACACAGTCACACACAGTCTCACACAGACACTCACACACAGACACTCACACACAGACACTCACACACAGACACACACACACAGAGACACACACACAGAGACACACACACAGAGACACACACACACACACACACACACACACACAGAGACACAGTCACACACAGACACACAGACAGAGATATACAGTCACACACACACAGACAGAGACATACAGTCACACACACACAGACACACAGACACAGTCACACACAGACACACACAGAGACACAGTCACACACAGACACACACAGAGACACAGTCACACACAGACAGACAGAGTCACACACAGAGAGACAGAGTCACACACACACAGTCACACACACACAGTCACACACACAGAGAGAGAGTGACAGAGACACACACACTTCCCCCTCCCCTGGTACCTGGGCTCCTGCGGCTCCTCCCCCCGCCTCCTGCGGATAATACCCTGAGTTCCAGGCCGCTTCCTGCTGCGGTTGCTGCCGCGGAGCCTCGTCCCGCTGCCGGCCCTGCACGTCCCCGCCTGCATAGTACCCGCCACCGCCGCCCGCCACGGGTCTGTGCGCGCCCGACATGGAAGCGGGGCCCCGAGACCCGCCGCGCAACCAACCTTCAAGCGCGCAGCAGCGGCCAGCGAGGGCGCATGGCAACCACAAGGGGGAAGGCTCGCGAGTAGCCAATGGGGTTTGGCGACGACGCTGAACACGCCCACTTCGGTTAGGCGCAGCCGGTTCTGGCGCGATGAGCCACGCCCAGACACCGATAAGGGCGCAAAGAGAAAAGGGGTCTCGCGCGCAGCCGCGCTCAACAGCCAATGGGGAGACGCGGTGGAGTCTAGCGCTTCATGCGTTGCCACCAACCAATGGCGGGTGAAAGCGGGAAAGGCCTTCTAACCACGCCCATCTCATTTATGGGGAACCAATTAGGTGAAAGAAGGTGGAGTCATGTCAGCGCTACCCTATATCTAAAAAGAATGGAGGTGGAGCCCCTGACTGACAGCTCTGCGTAACGCCGCCTACTTTAAATCTACGTAGCCAATCAGCGGAGAGTGTTGGATGACGTAACTAAATCCCTTATAAGGGCCGCGGAAAAGCCCCTCCGGTTCCCCGGAACTGCTTCCTCTAAAATGGCGGAGTTTCCGGCAGCCGGTGCGGCTCGCGCTCCCCGGTGACGGTGCGAGGCGCAGAGCTGCCCCGAGGAGGGGGGCCCCGGCCTGGAGGATGAACTACATGCCCGGGACCGCCAGCCTCATAGAGGATATAGACAGTGAGTCCGTATACAGAGGGGACTATATACCGTGTCTGTGTAATATATATATATATATATTATATATGTATATATGTGTGTGTATATATATATATATATATATATATTTTGTATGTGGAGGGTGCTGTATACCATGTGTGTATATGAAGTATGCTGTGTGTATGTGGTGGGTGCTGTGCGTATACCATGTGTATATGGAGGGTGCTGGGCGTATGCTGTGTATGTGGAGGGCCCTGAGGCTAAGTTGTGTATATATGGAGGGCGCTGGGCGTACGCCGTGTATATGTGGAGGGTGCTGGGCGTACGCCGTGTATATGTGGAGGGCGCTGGGCGTACGCCGTGTATGTGGAGGGCGCTGGGCGTACGCCGTGTATATGTGGAGGGCGCTGGGCGTACGCCGTGTATATGTGGAGGGCGCTGGGCGTACGCCGTGTATATGTGGAGGGCGCTGGGCGTACGCCGTGTATATGTGGAGGGCGCTGGGCGTACGCCGTGTATGTGTATAGATCAGGGCATTACATTTCTGACCCATGGAGCCCTATCTGGCCTGCGAAGGGTCTTGGAGACGCCCTTGCACTTTGCTTATTTAATTGCAGTTAACTGCAAGTTTTCATACTAAAGCACACCTAAGCATAGTATACGGAGGGACAAAGTACCATGTACTGGTGCTACAATAACTCACTTCGTATTATATGAAAAAGTAAATGAAACGCTGTACATCAATCCTGTACTCCACGGGAAATATAAGTTATGATCCATATATTGTTTGAGTAAAGCCTATGGGTGCGTAACAGGATGGTCCCACAGTGTGTAAGGGAGGGACAAAAAAGGTAGTTTGAGAACCTGCAGTGATGGTGAATTGCCGTCTCCACACACGACCCCAGATAACACACTAGTTAACCACACTGGCCCCTTCATGACTCGGTAAAAGAAAGACATCACGGTATTAACACTCACGACCCCGGAGTCTCCTGCCTTCTCCTTGCCGTGTGTAGTTGGGATCTTCCAGATGCACGTGCTCCTGCCAGGTAAGTAATAGAACAGAAAAAGGTAAATGTGGCAGTACACAACCAGAATGCGTTGCGAGGCATGACTGAAGAGATGGGAGAACTTTTTTAATGACCAAAATCCATACAGCAGCAGGTAAAGCATAGTTTATACAAATGAATAATATGGATGCCTGCAAAATGTAGGTATAATATTTTCAAGTTCTCCATTTTTCTGTAATCACATTCAGGATGGTTTTGTGACTTGACACGCTTGGAAAGCTATTTAGAGCCCTGATTTATACTGGGTATTGGGCCCCCGTGTATGTATGTAAAGGGTGGATACTTCTCCTGTTTCTCTGCAGGGTTACTTTTAACCAGAATGTCTCAATCAAACAAGGTTTTCTACGTAAATGTAAAGATAAGTTTGTCTGGTGTACAATAACATGGTTGTGGATGTGAAGAAATGATGTACAGTACCAATGCTTCTTAAATTAGGTTTTTGTGTCCTTTGTAACACTAGAATATTTGGGCGCCATTGGCATTAATGTGTGTATTATGTTTGCTTTTACTGTAGTATCGGTCTAAAAACTGATTGGTCGGTCTTGGGTTACGGGGCCTCTCGCATTGTCTGGAAGTTCTTTCCTGGGTACAGAATGAAGTCTCATAGGTATTTTGTATTATAACCGCTGTCAGTGTAAACATTGTGGGATTGTAAAGAGAATTCAAATAGTCAAAGGGTAGCCAAGCTGACTGACTTGGAGCCACAATTCACTTCATTGTCAAAGGGCTACAGTAAGAGTGTGTGCCGAGCATGCGCATTTGAAGTGAAACCTTTGTCACAGAAATTTGCACACACACCGTTTTAGCTATTTGCCCTTCTATATTTATATTGTCTCCATAGACAGTAGACATGGCATATACACAGTGTATGCCTGTAGAGCAGGCCTGCACAACATGCGGCCTGTCTTGACTCCTCAGGGGTCTGCTGCTAGAGCGCACTTCTTACCTCGTGCTTCTTACTTCTTGCCCTGATAGCCGCTAAAACCTCCTGTGGCCCTCTTCCGCCGCTGCGATCAGGTAGCCATGGGGGAGGGGACAGGGACTGATGGGGGGGGAGGGGGTTAATGATGATGAGGCGGTGGTTAATGAGGGGGACTACTGAAAGTGACTCTAGGGGGGGGGGGTATATACTCCATAAATGGCATTGCTTCATCTTTTATAAGGTAAAGAGTGATGCGTTGTGGAGGCCAGCATCAGGAAGTTCAAAACGTGTCTAGTGATTCCGTGCCATTGATCTCAATTTAGGGTGACTTTTTGTGCTTTGGCTACTGGGAAGTGGAGAGGTTTGAGATCTTGCGCCACCTGGTTTCACAACGTTTTCTTTGGAGCATTTCAGTCCACTTTCCAGCCTATGGGTCATGTGGTGAGACACTGGTATGGTAGTCTGGTTATGTCCAAACCACCTAAGTCTGTCACTTAATGTACTGGTCGATTGTGGATTGGTTTTGACAGGCTAACCATACATCTTAATTTTTCCATCGGTCTCGTAGCATAATATGGAGTATGTTACTTAGACATTTTAGTTGAAATCGTTCAAGTAGGTTCATATCGCTTTTGAGTAGTGTCTGTGTTTCTGAGGACTACAGTAAAATGGTGCGTATTGAGGCGCTGCCACTTCCTGTTTCCACAAGCATTTCTTTAAGGAGGCGAACGCTGCAGGGGCGCTACCGATGCGGCTTTTGATGTCATTCGTAACTGCTATGCTTTGGTTGTCAATCATAGACCCTGGGTATTTGAATGAGTCCACTCGCTCGATTGGGTTGCTGTCCAGTTGAAGTTGAATCTGTTGGGTACCGGTTAATATGTATTTCGTCTTTTCCGTATTCATGGATAATCCGAGCTTCTTTGCATTGGCTTGCATGTCGTTCAAAGTTTCTTGTGCCTCTTGGGCTGTGTCTGCTAAGAACACAAGGTCATCGGCGTATACAAGGTCCGTGAGAATCTCGCTTGTACACCAGGCCTGTCTTTAAATGTTTTTCTGAGAATCCAATCCATGGTAATATTGAATAACACAGGTGATATTATGCAACCTTGTTTGACTCCCGTGGATATGTTGCCCATGTGTTTGACTCTGCTTGTACCTCCATAAACTCTTGGCACGTTGAGTGCCATGTGGTATCTTATCAGCCTTGAGGGCGCACCATAGAAATGGGTGATCCACACTGTCAAAAGCGTGTGAAGTCAAATACCATAAAGATATCTATTTTGCAGCAGAGTCGTATTTCTGCTAGTTGGCGAAGTGTGAAAATTTGGTCCGTACACCCTCTTCCTGGTCTAACCCCAGCCTGTTCTTCCCTGCAGTTCAATTCTCTGCATTTAAGTAGTCTGCTCCGGATAATAGTCAAAAGCTTTGCAGATGTTGATAGCAAGCTTATGCCCCTATAATTTTTGCAATTAGCTGGGTCGCCTTTTTTATGTATCGACACGATTATTGCGTCTTTGAAATCTTGTGGCACATCAGTTTTGCTCCAGAAGATGTTGTATAGGCCTTTTAATTGATTCACGACTACTTCTCTACCTGCTTTTTAGAGCTTCTGTGGGGATGGCATCAATGCCAGGTGCTTTCCTATTAGGTGCTGGGGGAGATTGGGATGATGGGTGCTGGGGGAGATTGGGATGATGGGTGCTGGGGGAGATTGGGATGAAGGGTGCTGGGGGAGATTGGGATGATGGGTGCTGGGGGAGATTGGGGTGCTGGGGGAGATTGGGATGATGGGTGCTGGGGGAGATTGGGATGATGGGTGCTGGGGGAGATTGGGATGATGGGTGCTGGGGGAGATTGGGATGATGGGTGCTGGGGGAGATTGGGATGATGGGTGCTGGGGGAGATTGGGATGATGGGTGCTGGGGATTATTATTATTGCAGTGGAGATGTTTTGTGCATTTTCTGTATGTCTGCGGTCTCGCCAACTAACCCCATTTTATTTAACAATATTGTCCTGGCTAGTGGATTGATTGATGCTTGTTGCTGAAAAGAGGTGTAATACCTCATAAAGTTTTTGAGATGATTAGGAAATTACTTAATTTTAATTAAAGTATTTTAAATGTAATTTTGTTTCAAATAAACATGGTAAATGTATAATTTTGAATAATAAATGCTGTTTTACCCGTGCGGCCCGAATCTGTTTTTCTTGGAGCATTTCTCACTTTACAAGTTGTGCAGGCCTGCTGTAGAGGGAGCTGTGTATACACACAAAGGGTGAGACCTGTAACCAACGGCAGCAATGCAACAAGTAATGGGAAAGATATACTATTGTGGCCCACAAACCTACTACTAGGGTCTCGACATGCATAGTCAAACAGGGAAAATAATATAATGGTACATATATAGGAATTGAAGATCTGCTGAGCAAACAAAATGGATGTAGATAGCAATCATGCATATAGTTAATTTATTACAAAATGGACCATAATATGGAAAAACTTTTAGCCCCGACATAGCGGGCAAGAAAACAGCCTTGGTAGTAGATCAAACACCCCATTTAATCCCTCAACATAAACTATAAAAATATGGCACGGAACTCGTAACATAAATGAGCAGCACCAGGATCCTGTAATCTGCTGTAGACTCCATAGTCCTTAATAAAGATGGCAAGTAATATCGCATAGGTAGGATAGTCGGTGAGCACGTAAAACATCCACTATGTTACAATTACATTATGTAGTGTGAGGGCTTAAATACAGGATGGGCACCTGGCTGTTACTGGGGCCTTTTTCCATGTCCACTGCTGGTGTGGTTTTGGCAGACCATATTTCAAGGCAATAGGCTGCCTCAGTAGAAGTACTGGCTGAGGGGGAATTCTGTTCCTGGCTGTTGCTCTTAACTCCCGGGACACAGTAGAATGGGGCCTTGGGAACTGGGTGGCTCACAGGCTGAATGTAAATACGACTGCTCTCAACTTTTAACTTTCCTGACCTAGGGCATCTGTGGTTCCCAATCCATGAGCTGGTTTGTCCACCATACAAGAATACTTGCCTGGTGGACACCAGATGGTTGTGTGGTCAGGGCACGCTGTTGTGACTGTGCTGCAACGTCAGAGTACATCACAGGTTTTTGTTGTGACCCTGCAGGCATATTTGTGGTTGTGTGTAAACTGAAACAAAAACAAATCTCAGGAACCTGTGTTTTCCCTTCAATCAGGGGACCCTGTATCCACTCTGAAGGTCCCGCTGGTTCAAGGGCAAAGAAAAAACCATTCACTCATTACCCCTATAAGGCACAACATTGCTGCTGTTAAAGGGGAATTTTCTCTTCCCTCTTTTTGTTCTGCTAAAATGCAGCAGTTTGCCTTTACGGCAATGTGATTCTCTAAGCTGCGGCTCGATTGGGTTCTGTGATCCGTTGGCGAAGATCCTGCTTCCCAGGGCAGCAATATGGCTGCCGATGTCAAGAGGAAGTGGTGTAGAGTCCTAAATAGTTGCTATAGCAACCCAAGGATGCTTAATACCTTAAATGACTATTAAAAACCGCAAAGACTGAGGGGGAAAATGCCGTAATCATCCAATACAACACAGCTGGTTTTTTTTTTTTATGTATTTTTAATGAAATGCTGCTTTAAACATCATTTTTCTTGTCTCCTTTCAGAAAAACATTTGGTCCTTCTCCGAGATGGGAGAACACTCATCGGGTATCTGAGAAGCATCGACCAGTTCGGTGGGTCACGTGTGGGGTGGTGGTGTGGGGGTGTGGTGGTGTGTGATCAGGATCAACATTTCAGTCCTCACTGGGAAAGTGACTTTGATCACTTGAGTAAATGGTTGGCATTGCGTATGCCGAGGTGCTTAACTGCTACTATATCATATATTAGCGCTGCATGAGGACCTGCCCTGTAGAGCTTGCAATCTCATTTTGTGGCTTGAGGTACAGATGGTGACTTGTCTTGAATCCCAAGGTGAACGGAAAACAGATTTGAACAGCTTTAATCTGCTTCAAAGTCTGTGACATTACCATAGTTACTACTTCAGCCCTATTATATATTTAGTATTGGCCCTTAAATATAATGGTGTACATAGATGCACACAGGAGTAGCTTTATGGGGTCATGCATGTGACCCTGGTTAAAATCCCAAATTTATCAGCAGCATTTTCTCCTTAAAGGCTTAATCACCGTGACGGTAAAATAGAAAGTATTTGTAATCCTGAGCGGGTTTGTTTCATTCTTCCCTGTTATCCGTTTGCCATTGGCAGTAGACTTGGACTAATATATACATGAAATGGCCTGGGAGTCGTTATTTCCGCAGAGTTACATGGGGGCGAGCAATGTAACAAAGCAATGGGAAAGCCAGCCGGGTGTTGGGCTGTACACGCAGTGTTATTGGGAGAGGGGGTGAGGGGCCACTTCATAAACCAGGTGGCCACGTAAAGTCCTTGAGGGCTACCAACGTGTCAGGTTTTCAGGATATCCCTGCTTCAGCACAGGGGTGACTCTGTGACTGTCATTATAATTGAGCCACCTGTGCTGAAGCAGGGATATGCTGAAAACCTAACCTGTTTGGTGGCCCTTGAGAACTGGAGTTGGCCACCTATGTTAAAGGTCGGGGAGACGTCACCTAGAGCTGGGGGGCGCGCCCAATATTCTCTGCGGGGGGCGCAGGGGTTACAGAAGCCCCGCGCTCTTCCCGAAGGCATTTCAATTAAATGCCAGGGTAGCGGCGAAGGCCTCTGTAACTCTTAGGCCCTGCCTATAGAGCCGTCGATGGCGACAACGGGTGAAGTCGGCCGTCGCCACTGGCGAAAGTGGCGCGTGTTTCCGGCAATTTGATTGGTTCAAGGGCTGTCACGTGATGCGACAGCCCTTGAAAAATCAAATGTTGCCGGCTACCAGTTTTCACGACGGCGCTCCATTGCTTTATCGCTGTCGCGCGCACTATAAGCGCACGCGGCAGCGGCAATGCATTTGTTTTCGGGCGAAGTCGCGTCGCCGGCACTATAAGCACGGCCTTACCTTGGCTCAGACGGCTTCTGATGACTCGTCACCATGGCAACACTGTCAAATGACGCTGTGGGGTGATGTAGTGTCACCATGGCAACGTGACGTCAGACTATCGGAGGTAGTTGGACAGCCGTCAGGGGGAAAAGATTACGCACCCCTGACCTAGCGTATGGTGTTCCGTTCTGGAGACTGGACGTTGGTAAATTGGAGATTTAGTGAGTTATTTAGTTTAATATTGAAAATAAGTGCGTGGCAATCGCCCACGTTAAATCATTGACACCTTCATTAGTTCACTTTTGATCCTTGGTGGAACTAAAGCTTTCAACATACTGGCCAAGGATTGTAAAGTGCTCCAACATATTTGGTCATTTTGAATACATTAAAGGTCCAATCCCTCATAGCTGAGCAAAAAAACTACTTGTGTAGCATGTAACGCAGCAATCCAAGCTGGCAATTTTTGTTTTTGTGACTATTTTTTATGAACACAGGATTGAAGCAGGTGGTCTCCGGAGCTGAACCCCACTCACTTCAGCTCCAGGGACCACCTGCTTTCGGCGTTACCTACCTCTGTGGGGGGTGCTGGCAGCTGCTCTGCTTGGTTAACAGGTCCCACATAATGGCAGAATATCAAACATCTGGTGCGGCTTCCTATTGGTCCATGTGACGCGGGCGCTTTACATTTTGCTGATGCAGA
This sequence comes from Ascaphus truei, assembly GCF_040206685.1. Lineage (NCBI taxonomy): Eukaryota > Metazoa > Chordata > Amphibia > Anura > Ascaphidae > Ascaphus > Ascaphus truei. The sequence goes on along the minus strand of NC_134487.1, from coordinate 170,766,126 downwards.
CACCCCCTGTGGAGCTCTGTATCTTAGGAAGATGAAGGTCCCAGAGCTGAAATTGACAGGGTTCAGCTCTGGAGCCCCCCCCATCCCCCGTGTCAATACCATGTTAATAATAATATAAAAAGTGCATGAATTGCTCCTTTGTCTAACTGGCTTCCCCAGACAAATGTGACTTTTTGGCACTGGACATTAATACCAAATCGCATGTCTTATATTTTTTTTTACCCTTCTCAGAAACCAATAAAACTGAGGGGGTGGTTAGAATTGACAGCATTATAAATAAGGGACATTGAAGAGAATCCCTGTATATCTGCTGCTTTTCTGAATATTTTAGCTTGAAATAAAAAATGTGAAATAACAAATTAGATGTTTGATATTCATTTTTTTTTTTAAATCACTTTTCTACAATGTGCTATAATATATATAATGAAGTAGAAAAATAAACTAAAATGAACAATTGGCCATAGAACTTACTTGTTCTATAGAACATAGAAGTTTATAAATACTTCTAGTGTGTTGGAGATGAATATACATGCCTATATAAGGTTTAGACATTCTAGAATTAAAATGAATAGAAAGTAGCTGGAATTTGGGGTATGGTAATCTAAAAAAAAAGTAAATAACATGACTGTACATGTATTAATAGATAGACATATACTGTACATAGATGGGTGTGGTTATTCTGAATGAAAGCAGATGCATCTAGAAATAAAAATGTGTAACCTATTCAAATATAGGTGTAAAATCAATGTTGGACAAAGCAGCAGCAGTGTGCTTTATGAAAGTTAAACATTTGTGATGCAAAGCAGGAGTGCTTTATTTATACAAGCAAATGGCCACGGGTGGCCAGCTCCAGTCTTCAAGTTCCACCAACAGGTCCGCTAGTGAAGATATCCCTGCTTCAGCACAGCTGGCTCAAACAGTGGCTCAGTCTTTGACAGGCATTGTGCTGAAGCAGGGATATCCTTAAAACCTGACCTGTTGGTGGCTGGAGTTGGCCACTCCTGGCCTAGTCTGATAGACGGCATATACTGACGGAGACCTTTTAAAGGTCAAAAGGATGTGCTTTTTTGTTGCTGAAGTTGCTTTGCGTTACCTCTAGAAGCGAAGGGTTTAATACCTCCAGATCTACGTAGAAATATTGTTTAAATATGATTACAAATGTTTATTTTTTTTAATACACCCCAAAACCGAATCCAGCATTTTTCTATCCCAGAGAAATGCCTGTGTTTATGGGTCTCTTAAAGTAGCGATCCTACTCGAAATGGAATAGATTTGTTTTTTACATAAAGCTAAAAGCATTTGAGCTGAACCCCGTGTGTTCAGCTCTGAAAACATTACTACTCACTCCTCTGGCTCTTGCTTAGGAAGTATACTGGCACGAAAAACTTATTAAATTTTTTTTTTTAATGAAAATGGCATCCGTGCTCTAGAAAACTGCAGCATTATCTTTCGCAGCTTGGTAATGTCCTGCGATACAGTGGTCATTTTGAATTTCCGGGGTGAAGGGAACACAGCGTCTAAAACAACATATCTTGGAAAGCAGGAGGTTCTGCTCTATGGTTTAAAAACAAAAAAATCACAAGGAGCAAAAAATTCAATCTGACCCCTGTTAATCCCTTGGGAAACGCCTAGTAATTCAGCCCGGCTTTGGGAGTGTTGTAGCATTCTTACCTCGTTTAGGGCTGATCCCTTAACGAGCCTGTAATGAGAGCAGTGTGTGCTATCGATTTGTGTTGGGGTTCAGCATTCAGGGCAAAATAGAAAAACCTATTAACCATCTTGTACTATGAGACACTGTTACAGATGGCAGAGAAGGGGTTACATGGCCATTTGCTTTGATGTCCTTGTAACTCCTTATATGCCAAGGAAGGGATATTTGGCAGGTGGGGGGGGGGAGGGGGATTGTACCCTTGAAGATGTTGTTGGTTGGGATACCTTTAGTGGTCTTCTGTTGGAGAGCTTGGTTTAACACTGCAAGGCTCATGGGGGACTCTGCTTTGCAAACCTCTTTAAATGGTGCAGCTTTACTAATCGGATCCTGTAGTCTGAATGGAAAGTGACTGTGCTGTCTGAACTAGAGCGCTGGATTGACATGTGGGCTCCACATACTGTCAGTTTCAGGGGCCCACTTAAAGCACCTTCCCGTGCTGATCGCAGTGTTTGTTATGCATTTGACTTCTCTTAGAGATCTCCTTTTTCCTTTTCCAGAAAAAAATATATACAATTATAATATTCCATTCAGGGGCTAGATGCGCTTTTATATTAAGTGTTTGGGAGGATAAAATTGAGTTCTCACCAGAGCACAGGCGCTATAGATAAAGAAAATCACCATTTGTAACGCTCCATTTTTGTACAAATAAGGACGTACTTGTGAGGAAATATACGAATGTTCTAGATGTTAAACTTGTTTAGGCTTTAGGTGAAACAAATAGTTGTTTAACCTGCTTTAAAGAGCACATGGAGCCCTCTTTCAAAATGTTCACTTATTTGAGGGCAGGTGCAGCAGGACATTTAAAATGAGTGAATGTTTGTTGCTCAAAGCGGCCTCTTCTCTCCCTCCTCCCCCCACAGCTAACCTCGTACTGCATCAGACTGTGGAGAGGATCCATGTTGGGAAGAAATATGGGGACATCCCGAGGGGCATTTTTGTTGTCCGAGGGGAGAATGTGGTCCTACTTGGTGAAATTGTAAGTAAACGGTTCTTGGTATATTTTTTTCCCCCCCAATTATAACTCCCTTGCTGAGCATTTTTCTGATGCATCGCTGATAGTGTATGTAGTGCTGTACATAGAGCCGTAATAGGGAGAGGTGGTTCATTGTGCCTACAAAATTCTAACTCCTACTGTTCCATATAACCAGGGCTCGACAAATGCGGTCTCCTGGGGTGACTGCATTGTGACTGCTGACTTGCATATAACCCCTCCCTATAACTCCTCTTGCTGCATATAACCCCTCCCAAGAACACCCTGCCCCATATAAATCAATGTGTTGCATGACTCTTTGGCAGCAAAATTCCCAGTAGCAAAGACACATCCATATCAAATAATTTCCTAAAATATGGCCACTGTTGTGAACCTTTAAGAAATCCCTTACACCTCAGCTTTAGGATCGCTGCAACATTGTTACCTGATTTAGGGCTGATCCCCTAACGAGAGCAGCACATGTTGTACGTTCTATTTGGGATGGGTCGTTGGGGTTCAACTTTTGGGGCCATTTGCTCCATGTTGCAACCCTTTCCTATCGCTTCTATTGCTCCATATAACCCCTTCTGTCCCCTCACCTGGAAATTCAATTCGAAGTCTCCTTGCTGCCCCTTTCATACAGTCCGTTTCAGAAGGCTCCCCAAAACAGCGGCTTCGGTTTCATGTTCAATTCCACGTCCTAAAACAAAATGGTAGCAATGCCCCCCCATGCTGAAAGGGGATCCACTCCTCACACATCTCGCCCTTCCCTTGGGAAAAACTATTGGGCTGCTTCTAGAACTCCCCTTTTTTTGCCCCACCTAACCCCTCCCTGTAACTGACTGGCCCCTGGCAGCTAAGGGGTCAATATAAAAACAGCCGCCATGAAGTAAATCTATTATACATCGGGTAATAGCGTTTATTTATTTTTGACATCCCACCAAGCTGTAAATGCTGGGCTTTATCACACTTTCACAAAGCTTACAAAAAATGCCCCCAGCATGAGTAAAAATATCCTTAAGAGGACAGTGGATGGGTATACATTCTTTGTATTCACACTTGTTTGTTTTATTTTGTGACAGGCGTTTGCTGAAAGGAACATTTTTGTTTTTTTAACGCTAATGCCTGCATTGAAGTGGTTTTGTTACATAGTTGGATAGTGTAAGATTTCCTTGTACAAAGGTCTCGTGCTGCGAGTCAAAAGTTTAAGACTATTTAGCAGTGTAATTGCTTCTTGGGAAGATTCAATCCCCCGTTAACAAAGCAGTTCATGTGGATAACCTTTTTTTTTTACATTTTCACCCCAGCTGTTTTTATTTTTTAAATCCAATGCTCCGTTCAGGTGAGCTTGAAATAGTAAGTGTCCGGGAGGTTAAAATGGAGCTCTGTAGAGTCCAGTGCGGTGTAGGGTCACCATGGTAACCTCAGGACAATACAAACATTAGGAGCTACGCGGATACAAACATTAGGTGTGAGGCGGATATAGGCTTTAAAGTGAGAAAAAAAAATATATATATATATATTTCCTTCCTTTAAAAACAAAATGACTGTTTTCCTTTTCTCCGGGATCGCTGAATCCCAGCCTGCCTTTTCTCCGGGATCACTGAATCCCAGCCTGCCTTTTCTCCGGGATCACTGAATCCCAGCCTGCCTTTTCTCCGGGATCACTGAATCCCAGCCTGCCTTTTCTCCGGGATCACTGAATCCCAGCCTGCCTTTTCTCCGGGATCGCTGAATCCCAGCCTGCCTTTTCTCCGGGATCGCTGAATCCCAGCCTGCCTTTTCTCCGGGATCGCTGAATCCCAGCCTGCCTTTTCTCCGGGATCACTGAATCCCAGCCTATCTGCTCCGGTTTCTGTCTGACTAATGAAGGCCTCATAATGACTTTACAACCATAAGACAGAGCAAAGCTAACAACTTACCTGGGGCTTTGAGGACTGACAGTCTGATCGCCAAGACCAAAAACATGTTTACTGTGGCAGATCAATCAGGTGTCCGTAGTCATGTCGCTGCCTTGGGTTCATTTTGGTCCTAGGAGGGACTGACTAACTGAGCATTATACTCTTATTTATTTTTGTAGCGTAAACACAAGTGTAAGTGAAAATACAACTACAATGTAAAGTTATCAAGCAGCGACAGATTACCTAGAATCAATACATGCTGCGTGTTTGGGGCAAGTAGCAATTTGCCTTCTCTAGCATGTCATATCTTTCATACTGTAGATGTTTAATAGGGTTTTGCACTGTTGGAGCTCAGCCCTAAGCAAGGAAAGTCCTGTAGAAATCCCAAAGCAGAGCGTTTTCCATGGCGTTTAGAATAGCAGCAATATTTATGAAGCTGTTGGTGGAGACAGGACCCTTTTACGCATTAAATTTGTCACTGTTGGGTCACTTTAATCCTATGCCCACTGGCCATTTAACCCCATGCACATCACTGCCATTAGGTTATTCTCTTCCTGTGAGGCGCTGACCCTTTTTGACCTCTGCCTCTCTTAGGATCTGGAGAAAGAGAGCGACACCCCTTTGCTTCAGGTGTCCATAGAGGAAATCTTGGAGGAACAGCGTGTGGAACAGCAAAGCAAACACGAAGCGGAGAAGCTGAAAGTCCAGGCCCTGAAGGAGCGGGGCCTGTCCATCCCCCGCGCCGACACCCTGGATGAATATTAAGTCCCTTCCACATCGAACAATTTGACATTGAATGTTTCCCTGTGTGCAATGGTGTTTCCAATTTGGATTTTTTTTTCTTTTTTTTTTGAGGGGAGCTTTGGACTAATGTGATATTGCAGCCACACTGTAAAATAATCATGATTTAGCATTTTCAAATTGCTGGTTGCAAACGGCAAAGAAGCCAATTAAATCGCACTTGTGTTGAGGCGCTGCCATAGAGTTCATTTGGAAAAAACCTTATTAAAGATTTTGTTTGTGCTTCTCGATTTTGGCCCTCTGGATCTGATTAATTTCTTTTTGTGTATACCTGCAATAGAAGTGATCTTTATAGACCAATAATAGGCATGTGTGTTCATATAGTGTGTATGTATGCTCGCTGTGGAAGTGGCCTAATAAGTGTGGAGAACTACTACTTTTTAATTAGAAGCCCAGAGAACAACTACCTAATGACAGATTAATGGCGTTTCTTTGTATAGAAACCAAAAAAAGATTTATTTTGGGATGTTCTTTACGTTTGACGCATAAATGTGCCCATCTTTGTCAAATGTAAACCAAGTCGCTTCATTGTTTGCCAGCCCTATGAACAGTGATGTGGGTATGGATCTACATACATGTAGTAAGTGTAACGTCATCCACATGCCTAAATATGTATAGCGGTAATGGGAATATAGCCGATGGGTGTATATGTACTTGAGGTGGTAAGACTTGTACAGTCTGCTAACCTTTATTTTACGTAGATGGGACACTGTAACCCAGAAACTGATAGACTATAACAAAGTCCAATTGCATAAATGGGATATAAAAGGACAGCTCCCTTATAAATTGACAGTCTGCTTATATAAATGGGCATACACAGTGCTGAATTACTTCCCAGCATATATACAGCTATTTGGTGTGATATTTTTTTTTTTGTATGTTTACACTTTGCAAGATTTTCTTTAACTTTATTAAATTCCATAACCCTGTTGGTGGGTTAAACAAGTAAACTATATTTAGCAGCACTATATTTGGCTTTTGCTCAAAGGTTTGTAATTCCTAAACTGTTTTTCGTAATGCTACGCTGGACTTGGCCACAGTTAAGAGGACTGGCTTATCTGGTTATACTGGGATCCTGTAGCTCTCACACATACCAGATCCCAAACGGAAATCATACATCTCATATTGCAGAAAATGGCGTTTCACACTTGACTTTCACTAAACAAATGTATGTATATAAAGTTGTTGTCCAGTTGATACAGTTGTCCAGTTATGTAGTGGTACAGATGTAGTTGAAAAGATAAAGGATTTATAGTGCTAGATAAACACCGTGGCAAATGGATATAAAACTACTTGGATGCATTAGCTATGTGATGAACAGGTACACAGATACACTAGGATGAATGGATTCATAAACCGGTAGATACAGGCATAGAAATATATATATAAATGGCTTAATGAATTGTTGGAGTAATAAAGTATTGGTAGATGGACTAGTAAATAGAGTGAATGTTTAAAAAAATAAATAAATAGCTTTTTGGGGGTCTCCACTTATTGGACAATGGTCTTGCCTCACTGGAAAGTGGTCTAATTAAAAGCTTGTCTCATTGGAAAATTGCTTATTCTGTGAGGAAGTTGTTTAATTGGGACGCAGTCGTAATCATTAGGCTACACTTATAGTGACGTCAGGCTGGGAAAAATCAAATTGAGATGACTTCCAGCGATCAAGCTGTCACGCCGCGCTTACTATAAGCACATGCGATGGCAGCAATGCATTTGTTTTGATGCAATGTTGCTGTTGCCGGCACTATAAGCGCAGCCTAGAGTCGTTTGAAGGTAGTCTCATTCATAAGGCAATCTCAATCTTTGGAAGGAAGTCTTACTCAGCAAACAATCTCACTACTAAACTGGTCTCGCTCATTATAAACTAGTGTCACTCATCAGTAGCCAGGCCAGCCCCTCTCCCTGGAGACGCTTCACACTACAACTCCCACAGGCCTTTGCGCTGCCCCGTGACGTCAATCGCCAGACCCTGCCCCCCTTGGAACGTTGTGCATTCAGCCCTCCCGCAGCCTTGTTACACCGCGTTCCATGTTACTTCCTGCTGCAGCTGCTGCTGCCCGGGGCTGAGGGGTGATCACGCGTGGGGGACCCATCGGACACATCCCACGGCACAGAGCGCCCGATCTGTGTGCTGCCTGGGAACCAGAAGGAAATCCACGCCCTGACCCCCCCCCCACCCTATATTCTTACAGGCGAATAGGGAGGCTGATCACCCTACAACGAAGCCCTGACACCCCATTTATCTGTGGTGCATTCCAGACGCGCCCCCCGCCCCGTTCCCTTATGGCTGGGTTTGGGGTACCCCCGGTTATATTTCAATTTATTTTTATTATTTGTAGCTTGGGTAAATGGATCACCCCATAAGAATCCCCTTTGCAAGCTCTATAACCCTAATCTAGTCCCTAGTGTGTTGGTAGGTTCGACCCCTCCCCCTCTTATATCTAGATCTGAGGGTTGTCTAGTGTATATTTTTATTACTATTATTTTTAATATATTCGTAGTTAACTTATGACTACATAAAGGAGAGAGAAGCCCACTATCTATTTCACATTGCTTGATCTTACGTTGTCCTATCGTATAAATTGCATTTTAATGAATTCATAATATTGCTGGATGTGAATAAATCACACCTAAAGGAGAATTTAACCCCCGCCTTTGTTACAACTTGTAACAACCTCTTCAATCGCTTGATCTCTGAAGATCCTGTGTAAGAATGTAATTGAAACTCATTTTCTGATATTCGTAATAAGCGGGTTCGCCTATAAAAAAAGGTTGTTGGTCTCACAGCCCACTCTTTATGGCATGATCAGTGTTTCCCTAGTATATACCTTCATTTTGAGTACAGTATATTACAACCATTCGGCAACTTTTCCTTTCTTATGGTATTTCTTCTAAATCTGGAAAGTGATGGAGCTAGAGAATATTGTAGCAAACACAGTTTTGCTGAAAGCCAGAGAAGGTAAGGAACTTATTTATCTTAAATCAATTGTCCTTCTGTATTGTAGGATCACCGTTGACTCTAAATCATATTTCTCTTTTAATTAATGTTGGCCTGAAAAAGGCCTTATCCTAAAGCTGGGCCGAGTTATGTCTGCAGCATTCTGACCTCATTTAGGGCAGATCCATTAATGAGCCCCTAATGAGAGTAGCTGTGCTGGATTTTCTGTGGGATTCGTGGTTGGACTTTTTGGGGTTAAATCTGAAAATCTATTAAACTTCTTTTTACTATGAAACAAACCTTTCTGATAGTAGAGAAGGAGCGACATGGCTGAGGGCTTTCTCTTGATTCTGCTACTAAGGATTTACAGTACATTGCAAACATAATATGCCCTATTAATGACTTGGTGATCAATAGGTTTTTTGACAGAAAAATGAAATGTTCAGATATTGTTACAGTTTAAACAGTTTCACACTGTGCTTATGCTCCTATCAGGTGTTGCGGAGTTCCCATTTGTTTTATTATAGTAGTTATAAACGTTTATAGTCTGTTCAATATAGGACCAAAGGGACCTAATGACAGCGACATGTTTAATGGGTTAAATGTACTTGGAAACCCCCCCATAATTATAAGCATTTTAAACCTTTGGTGTCTCCATAGGATTTTTTACAAACTTTACCTAATCTTCTGTTTTGCTTACTCCAGTGTTTTTCAACAAGGGTTCCTAGAAACCGTTGGATATCGCGGGTATCCGTAAAGGGTTTCCTGCAATTTTCAGGTCATTCGAAAATAGTACCAAATACAGAAGAATTTACAATGCATCTGATCTACAACGCGCTATTAGCAAGAGTTGGGGTTCCTTACAATGCATCTGATCTCAGACGTGGGATTAGAGAGGGTTGGGGTTCTGCAAAATGTCACAATATAATGATAGAGTTCCTTAACCAAAAAGGTGGAAACCGCTGATTCTAATTCAGAGATAAAGGGAGATACATATTTACCAGATGATATTAAAGTAAACAAACCAGGTAAAAATAGAAACATATTTATTTTTACATTGAGCTAATAAAGTAGCATTTTATTAGAGGCAACCCAAGCAGATTTAAAAACAAACTTTTTTGTTTTAATATATGCAGCATTTGATATTTACATATATAATAGGCATGTGTGTTCATATAGTGTGTATGTAATATGCTCGCTGTGGAAGTGGCCTAATGACAAGTGTTGAGTACTAGTACTTTTTAATTAGAAGCCCAGAGAACAACTACCTAATGACAGATTAATGGCTTCACTTTGTATGTAAACCAAAAAATGGATTTATTTTGGGATGTTCTTTGTTTGTAGCATAAATGTGCCCACCTTTGTCAAATGTAATCAGATTAATTTTCCCAAAATGTTAGGTTGCTTTGTCAGGCTATTTTTGTTGTTGTTGTTGTTCAAGTCGCTTCATTGTTTGCCAGCCCTATGAACGGTGTTGTAGGTATGGATTTACATGTAGTAAGTGTAACATCATCCACATGCCTACATATGTATAGCGGTAATGGGAGTATAGCCGATGGGTGTATATGTACTGGAGGTGGTAAGACTTGTACAGTCTGCTAACCTTTATTTTATGTAGATGGGACAATTGTAACCCAGAAACTGATATAGACCATAACAAAGTCCTATTGCATAAAAGAGCAGCTCCATCGGATGCTGCAGTGTCATCTCACAATGATGTTGCGGCCTCCTATTGGCTGCTGCAGTGAGGCCTTGGTTACCAGATTTGTTTTTCCTGGACTGGAATTCTTGCAGTGGAATTTCAGACTCCACACCAGGGAGCTCCCCATAGCTTGGAGTGCAACGGTTCACACCCGGGAGACTCTTTCCTTCAAATGTGTATATAAAATACATACACATACAGGGCTGGAAAAATGCGGGGTGGGCAAGTGCAAAATGCAGTTTCCTATTCGCTGGGTCACGCGCTTTAAGGCGCCAAACTCCGCTCACCACCGGAGCCTCCAAACTAGCACCCCACAATGCCTTGCCGCTTTGGTTTGGAGCCAATAGGCTTGAGGCATTATGGGGCACTTGTTTGGCGTTTCCGCCGGTGAGTGACAGTGACGGCATCTGCACATGCTCTGCAGTTTTGGTGATTAAGTGCGCAGTCCAACGAAAAGGAAGCTACATTTTGCACTCCTTGCTGGATGAGTTTGACCTTGCTGCATCATTGACACAGGTAAGGCCAAGGGTCGATTTGGGGGTGCAGGGGTCTGTGCGGTCAGAAGAAGGTGTGCGGTGGATTCTGAGTGGGTACGAGGCATGGCGATGGACAAGTTACTGATTTCATTGACTGGGGAAAGTTGGTTTTATATACATCAACCTCATGTAAGTTTATTCTGAATGCTCACAGCTAGTTTTGGACCACAAATTACATTTTCATACAAATTCCTAATACCCTGTCAGTTCAACAGGTGTGATACTTGTTTAAGAGCGCAAATACTCCCAAAATGACGTGAAAAAACCCCCCCAAAAGAATATAATGCAATATTGTACAGCTAATTAGTACAGTGACTCTTCATAAGTATCTCACTCACAATTGTGAAGATAAACACAGGCGGTGCGGTTGTTCCCAGTCACCAAGTGTACTTTACTTTATATATAGTGAAAAAGGTAATACACTTACAAAGTGCTGTAGGTACAGGCAATTGGACCCCCCTGGGTGAAATGGTAATGGAGGACTGCAACTCTCCTCCCTGGTATGAACACCTGCTATCCCCTACCTGGATTTGGATATCGTTTTCTGTGGGTGGCCACCACAGGTGTTCCTACCAGGGAGGAGAGTTGCAGTCCTCCATTACCTTTTGACCCAGGATGGTCCAATTGCCTGTACCTACAGCACTTTTGTAAGTGTATTACCTTTTTTTACTATATATATAATATTATATTATATGTCACGATTTGTGTCCTCTCTGTTCCTTTATATATTGATTCCTGCTCCTGAGGGATATTACTCAAAGTTTATGTGAGAAATCTTATCCTGAGTTGGTGACTCGGAACAACCGCACCGCCTGTTTTTAATTTCACAATTGTGAGTGAGATACCTATGAGGTGTCACTGCACTGACTAATTAGCTGTGTAATATTACATTATATTCTTTTGGGTTTTTTTTCACGTCATTTTGGGAGTTTTTGCGCTCATAATTCCCTGCTTCAGTTACCTATTTTGGGTTGAGTCCTTTTTCTGGAGCTGCACCACTTCCATAAGGCTGAGTCCCCGCTGGCGCTGAGTGTGCTTAGTGCTAGGCGCGCTTACCTTATTCAATGCGCGGGCACACATGCTCACCCACGCTTGGTGCTTGGGTAAAAAAATTTTTAAAACTTTTGAGCGCGCTCAATTTGCCCACAACGCCCCCCCCCTCCCGCGCACGCTTCCGAAATAGCGTGGACACCCGGCGCTCATGCTTGTAGAGCTGGTGACGTCACCGCTCTCAAGCATGAGCGCGCTCAGCACCAGCGGGGACTCCGCCTAAGTAATATATTTTTTTCACTATATCACAAGTGTGCCCACAGGTTTTTTATTTTTTATTTGAAACAGTGTGAGCGCTTGAACTCTTTCTTTGAGATACTTGTTTACCCCACTCGTTCTGACACCGAAAAATAGATTGTAAGCTCTACGGGGAAGAGACTCGCGCCTGCAGAAGTTCTATGCAGAGCGCTGCATACACTGTTCGGGCTATATAAGGAAACAAACTATTAACTCCCCCTCCCACTGAGTAGCACATACAGGACTCGTACTCCAATGAAACCTCAGCCGTGTATCCCCTTCCCCACCATCCGTAATGTCTTTCATTGGAAATGATGTTGACTGGCTTTTCAGGTGTAGCCTGAAAACCGAACCCCCAAAATCCCAATGAGAGAACCACACAGAATCTAAAACGTGCGCTGCTCTCGTTATGAGATTTTTAAGGGGTCAGCCCGTAATGGGGTTATAATGCTGCAGCGATCCCAAAGCTGCTGTAAGGCGCAGGACTCTCAACTGTGGTCATATTTGGGGCCCAGCAGAAATGATTTGTCGAATATTTATCTGAAAACTGTTGAAGGATTTGACAGTGAGACCTGATGTTATGAACTCCATATTATATGTAATATGTTTATTAAATAAACATGCTGCGCTGTACAATGATGCAGAATATCGCTATACTCTTCCACCCCCTGATAATGAACAAGCTGCACTGTATAATGATGCTGAGTATTTTTTACATTCTGTTTTTGGGGTTGAGAATTATTGGACATTGTAGGCTGTACCAGCCCTGAAAAGGTTAATGATGGATTGTGACCCATCTGGCCCCAAAATTCATCACCAAATGAAATCCGATGTGGACCTGCGGTTTCTGCTTTTCAAAACCACTTCTCATATCTGCCTTTAATCTGCTCGGTGCCAGTTAATCTGCACTCTTTCTGCTGCTAAAAAAGCATTTTAATCCCTTTTCTGGCTTGGCAATAAATATCTGAACATGCAATCAGTCAGCCATGTAACACCACCTCTGCTGTTAATCCCTATGGATATGATGGGAGGCTCCGTCCTATACACTGAGATACAGACAGAGAAAAGTCCTATTGTATAAATGGGACGTACCATGGATGCTCCCTCCCATACACCAGGGGGGCGCAAACAGGGGGGCGTGGGATTTTCTAGGGGGGGGGGGAGGGGTGCGGCAGTTGCATAGCCCCCGCGCTCTTCCCCCAGGCATGCAAGTTAAATGCCGGGGGAGGCGTGAGGCCTCTGTAACTTCCCTTACCTGCTCTCAGCCGGCTCTTCAGTGACGCGTCGCCAAGACAATGCGGCGTCAAATGACGCTGCAGGGTCAAATAGCAACATGACGTCATGACGTGATATGACGCATGACGATATGACGCATGAGAGCAGGTAAGGCGGAGGAGCACAGACGGGGAGGGGGGCGCAAACTGAAAAGTTTGCGCACCCCTGCTCATACACTGATACAGATCAGAGAAAAGTCAGATTGTAGAAATGAACACAGAAGATAACTTTTTTTGATGGTTCCTCCCATGCTATATATTGTACAACATGCCTTTATCTTGATCTCTGCACCCTTGAAATCACTGCTCTGTGCTTGGTTACAGTCCCCTAGCGAAGGCAGCAGGGATGTTTGCTATTGAACAAAAAACAAACAAAGGTGCCCAAAGCTACTTCCAATGTGACAAAAAATACACAGTACAATACCTATATATTCTCTTGAAAAAGGGTCATTTACTTTAACCCTTTGGCCAAAGCATCTTAAGCCTGCTGCCACTTTCAAGGCATTCAAGAGATATTTAGGTATTGCACTGTGTATTTTTGTCACATTGGAAGTAGCTTTGGGCTTCCTTGTTTGTTTCTTGTTGTATACATTTTGCCACGCCCACTAGCACTCCTTTTGACACACACACACATATATATATATATATATATATATATATATATATATATATATATATATATATATATATATATATATATATACACACACACACCGGTATATATATATATTATGTGGTAATGTTTGGGGTTTCTCAGAGCTTGTTGGGTATCTTTGTGTTTATTATGTTTGCTATTGATCCTTTTACTTTTTAGAGGCATATAAACCGCTTTACGTTGGAAAGTGGGGTCAGCAGATGCGTGAAAGCTCTTAACTGGAGTTCTGAAAACCGTATAAGTACCCACCACTAACGTAATTTAAAGTGTATGAGGTAACAGGCGTGTGTAAGAGGGTGATCTGAATTAAATCTATAGTTGTATGGTAGTGCACCTCATAAAGTCTATAGGGTAACTGATGTGTGGAAGAGGATGTGCATAGTACATATTTAATTTCTGTTTGATTTCCATTGCATGCACATTTGCAGGCCGGGATTCTTGTTCCTTCAAAACGACATTCAAATCTAACATGAGCTATAGATTTTATATGTATTCTATACACACACAAACTATACCAAGTAATAAAATAAAACACAACAGGTATATTTATGCTGGCTAAGGATAAATCCAATCTTGATTTCCAAACCTATTTCACACCACTGATCTGATTGGTTGAAAATTCCGTCTGTTGCACATTTTGCGTGCACTGCTTCCGAGCTTTTAACCTGAGGAAAAACAGGCGTGGAGAGCAAAGGATTCTGGGACGGTTCTGTGATAAACTCTAGGCCGGTCATAAGAGAAGCGGTGGCCATTCCGCCTTGGATGTGGTAGTTTGTGGCGTTGATGTGTGGAGTTATTTGCGCTGATTGTATTATCTATGTGCTGGAGCGACCAAGAGGAAACGATGAGATTGTCAGAGATTACCGGTTAAGTGATTGTCGATAAAACATTGTGGTCAACTGTGACTTTCATTTTTGACCCCATTTTGCAGCGCTGTCCAGCTTAGTGTTCATATGGCCTTAACCCTGTTGACACTGGAGAGATAACTTTATTGCAGCCTTAGATGGCGTGGGGAATTGCAGTATATTGTTACGTGTGCAGCCCAAATCCTGGCTTTACTTGTCTTGTGGGTATCCCACACGCTTTCATTTTTCACATTCTTGTCTGATTATGTGATGTTTTTACCCAAAATGTTTGTTAAAAGGACGCTATGAAATATGAGTGTTTTTCCCCATACTTACAGGAGCCAGTCCCTCCTCGCATTAAATTGTACTAATGGCAGTGACATGGTTAAGAGGTCAGTCCCTCTTAGGACCAAAATCTGAAACCTATCAGTATTTTAAGATTCCATATTTAAAGTTATGTAAACACTGTAAGCTGAAACTTGGGAGTGGTCTGATTTCCTCTGGCTGCTCCCTTCTGTCTGATGTCACTCCGCTGAACAGAAGTTTGCGTAGGCAAAGCCCCCATCTTCCCCCCCTCATCTTTATTGCCCCCTAAGAGTGACAGGGTGGGCTAGAGGTCGAGGTAACACTTGATTGACCAGCGCCCCCCTCCCCACATTCAGAGGCCTATAAGAAAAGTCTTAATTTCAGAGAAACCAAAGCAGCCCATCCCTCGGTGTATGGAACAGACCTGTTCATGACAAGTTGTCTATAAAGCGAAATTCCGTACAGCGGACTATATAAATGAAGATGCGTTCCTACGGAAATTACTTTGACCCCAAGATGCAATAAAATCACACTTTTATGCACATATCTAATGGAAAATTAATGTTTTTATCATAATACCGGTAATATTCAAAATAAGTCGCAAAGCAACAATACTACCATACCACAAAGTTACCAGAAACTGTGGTGATCGCTGTGTGTGAGACGGTGGTGTAGGGGAGATTTGGTGATTGCCGTGTGAGACGGTGGTGTAGGGGAGATTTGGTGATTGCCGTGTGAGACGGTGGTTCAGGGAGATGTGGTGATTGCCGTGTGAGGTGGTGGTGCAGGGGAGATGTGGTGATCGCCGTGTGAGGCGGTGGTGTAGAGAGATGTGGTGATCGCCGTGTGAGGTGGTGGTGCAGAGAGATGTGTTGATCGCCGTGTGAGGCGGAGGTGCAGAGAGATGTGGTGATTGCCGTGTGAGGCGGTGGTGGGAGGGAGATGTGGTGATCACTGTGTGAGGTGGTGGTGCAGGGAGATGTGGTGATCACTGTGTGAGGTGGTGGTGCAGAGAGATGTGGTGATCACCGTGTGAGGTGGTGGGAGGGAGATGTGGTGATCACTGTGTGAGATGGTGGTGCAGGGAGATGTGGTGATCACTGTGTGAGGCGGTGGTGCAGGGAGATGTGGTGATCACTGTGTGAGGTGGTGGTGGGAGGGAGATGTGGTGATCACTGTGTGAGGCGGTGGTGGGAGGGAGATGTGGTGATCGCTGTGTGAGGTGGTGGTGGGAGGGAGATGTGGTGATTGCCGTGTGAGGTGGTGGTGGGAGGGAGATGTGGTGATCACTGTGTGAGGCGGTGGTGGGAGGGAGATGTGGTGATCACTGTGTGAGGCGGTGGTGGGAGGGAGATGTGGTGATTGCCGTGTGAGGTGGTGGTGGGAGGGAGATGTGGTGATCACTGTGTGAGGCGGTGGTGGGAGGGAGATGTGGTGATCACTGTGTGAGGCGGTGGTGGGAGGGAGATGTGGTGATCACTGTGTGAGGCGGTGGTGGGAGGGAGATGTGGTGATCACTGTGTGAGGCGGTGGTGGGAGGGAGATGTGGTGATCGCTGTGTGAGGTGGTGGTGGGAGGGAGATGTGGTGATTGCCGTGTGAGGTGGTGGTGGGAGGGAGATGTGGTGATCGTTGTGTGAGGCGGTGGTGCAGAGAGATGTGGTGATCGCTGTGTGAGGCGGTGGTGGGAGGGAGATGTGGTGATCGCCGTGTGAGGCGGTGGTGCAGGGAGATGTGGTGATTGCTGTGTGAGGTGGTGGTGCAGAGAGATGTGGTGATCGCTGTGTGAGGCGGTGGTGCAGGGAGATGTGGTGACCGCCGTGTGAGGTAGAGGTGCAGAGAGATGTGGTGATCGCTGTGTGAGGTAGAGGTGCAGGGAGATGTGGTGATCGCTGTGTGAGGCGGTGGTGCAGAGAGATGTGGTGATTGCCGTGTGAGGCGGTGGTGCAGAGAGATGTGGTGATCGCTGTGTGAGGTGGTGGTGCAGAGAGATGTGGTGATCGCTGTGTGAGGCGGTGGTGCAGAGAGATGTGGTGATTGCCGTGTGAGGCGGTGGTGCAGAGAGATGTGGTGATCGTTGTGTGAGGCGGTGGTGCAGAGAGATGTTGTGATCGCTGTTTGAGGTGGTGGTGGGAGGGAGATGTGGTGATCACTGTGTGAGGCGGTGGTGGGAGGGAGATGTGGTGATCGCTGTGTGAGGTGGTGGTGGGAGGGAGATGTGGTGATCACTGTGTGAGGCGGTGGTGCAGAGAGATGTTGTGATCGCCGTGTGAGGTGGTGGTGCAGAGAGATGTGGTGATCGCTGTGTGAGGCGGTGGTGCAGGGAGATGTGGTGACCGCCGTGTGAGGTAGAGGTGCAGGGAGATGTGGTGATCGCTGTGTGAGGTGGTGGTGGGAGGGAGATGTGGTGATCGCTGTGTGAGGCGGTGGTGCAGAGAGATGTGGTGATCGCTGTGTGAGGCGGTGGTGCAGGGAGATGTGGTGACCGCCGTGTGAGGTAGAGGTGCAGGGAGATGTGGTGATCGCTGTGTGAGGCGGTGGTGCAGGGAGATGTGGGGATCGCTGTGTGAGGCGGTGGTGCAGAGAGATGTGGTGATCGCCGTGTGAGGTGGTGGTGCAGAGAGATGTGGTGATCGCTGTGTGAGGCGGTGGTGCAGAGAGATGTGGTGATTGCTGTGTGAGGCGGTGGTGGGAGGGAGATGTGGTGATTGCCGTGTGAGGTGGTGGTGGGAGGGAGATGTGGTGATCGCTGTGTGAGGCGGTGGTGCAGAGAGATGTGGTGATCGCTGTGTGAGGCGGTGGTGGGAGGGAGATGTGGTGATCGCCGTGTGAGGCGGTGGTGCAGGGAGATGTGGTGATTGCTGTGTGAGGCGGTGGTGCAGGGAGATGTGGTGATCGCTGTGTGAGGTGGTGGTGGGAGGGAGATGTGGTGATCGCTGTGTGAGGCGGTGGTGCAGAGAGATGTGGTGATCGCTGTGTGAGGCGGTGGTGCAGGGAGATGTGGTGACCGCCGTGTGAGGTAGAGGTGCAGGGAGATGTGGTGATCGCTGTGTGAGGCGGTGGTGCAGAGAGATGTGGTGATTGCCGTGTGAGGCGGTGGTGCAGAGAGATGTGGTGATCGCTGTGTGAGGTGGTGGTGCAGAGAGATGTGGTGATCGCTGTGTGAGGCGGTGGTGCAGAGAGATGTGGTGATTGCCGTGTGAGGCGGTGGTGCAGAGAGATGTGGTGATCGTTGTGTGAGGCGGTGGTGCAGAGAGATGTTGTGATCGCTGTGTGAGGTGGTGGTGGGAGGGAGATGTGGTGATCGCTGTGTGAGGTGGTGGTGGGAGGGAGATGTGGTGATCACTGTGTGAGGCGGTGGTGGGAGGGAGATGTGGTGATCGCTGTGTGAGGTGGTGGTGGGAGGGAGATGTGGTGATCGCCGTGTGAGGTGGTGGTGCAGAGAGATGTTGTGATCGCTGTGTGAGGCGGTGGTGTAGAGAGATGTGGTGATCACTGTGTGAGGTGGTGGTGGGAGGGAGATGTTGTGATCGCTGTGTGAGGCGGTGGTGGGAGGGAGATGTGGTGATCGCCGTGTGAGGTGGTGGTGCAGAGAGATGTGGTGATCGCTGTGTGAGGCGGTGGTGCAGGGAGATGTGGTGACCGCCGTGTGAGGTAGAGGTGCAGGGAGATGTGGTGATCGCTGTGTGAGGTGGTGGTGGGAGGGAGATGTGGTGATCGCTGTGTGAGGCGGTGGTGCAGAGAGATGTGGTGATCGCTGTGTGAGGCGGTGGTGCAGGGAGATGTGGTGACCGCCGTGTGAGGTAGAGGTGCAGGGAGATGTGGTGATCGCTGTGTGAGGCGGTGGTGCAGGGAGATGTGGGGATCGCTGTGTGAGGCGGTGGTGCAGAGAGATGTGGTGATCGCCGTGTGAGGTGGTGGTGCAGAGAGATGTGGTGATCGCTGTGTGAGGCGGTGGTGCAGGGAGATGTGGTGACCGCCGTGTGAGGTAGAGGTGCAGAGAGATGTGGTGATCGCTGTGTGAGGTAGAGGTGCAGGGAGATGTGGTGATCGCTGTGTGAGGCGGTGGTGCAGAGAGATGTGGTGATTGCCGTGTGAGGCGGTGGTGCAGAGAGATGTGGTGATCGCTGTGTGAGGTGGTGGTGCAGAGAGATGTGGTGATCGCTGTGTGAGGCGGTGGTGCAGAGAGATGTGGTGATTGCCGTGTGAGGCGGTGGTGCAGAGAGATGTGGTGATTGCCGTGTGAGGTGGTGGTGCAGAGAGATGTTGTGATCGCTGTGTGAGGTGGTGGTGGGAGGGAGATGTGGTGATCACTGTGTGAGGCGGTGGTGGGAGGGAGATGTGGTGATCGCTGTGTGAGGTGGTGGTGGGAGGGAGATGTGGTGATCGCCGTGTGAGGTGGTGGTGCAGAGAGATGTTGTGATCGCTGTGTGAGGCGGTGGTGTAGAGAGATGTGGTGATCACTGTGTGAGGTGGTGGTGGGAGGGAGATGTTGTGATCGCTGTGTGAGGCGGTGGTGGGAGGGAGATGTGGTGATCGCCGTGTGAGGTGGTGGTGCAGGGAGATGTGGGGATCGCTGTGTGAGGCGGTGGTGCAGAGAGATGTGGTGATCGCTGTGTGAGGCGGTGGTGCAGGGAGATGTGGTGACCGCCGTGTGAGGTAGAGGTGCAGGGAGATGTGGTGATCGCTGTGTGAGGTGGTGGTGGGAGGGAGATGTGGTGATCGCTGTGTGAGGCGGTGGTGCAGAGAGATGTGGTGATCGCTGTGTGAGGCGGTGGTGCAGGGAGATGTGGTGACCGCCGTGTGAGGTAGAGGTGCAGGGAGATGTGGTGATCGCCGTGTGAGGTGGTGGTGCAGGGAGATGTGGGGATCGCTGTGTGAGGCGGTGGTGCAGAGAGATGTGGTGATCGCTGTGTGAGGCGGTGGTGCAGGGAGATGTGGTGACCGCCGTGTGAGGTAGAGGTGCAGGGAGATGTGGTGATCGCTGTGTGAGGCGGTGGTGCAGAGAGATGTGGTGATCGCCGTGTGAGGCGGTGGTGCAGAGAGATGTGGTGATCGTTGTGTGAGGCGGTGGTGCAGAGAGATGTGGTGATCACTGTGTGAGGCGGTGGTGGGAGGGAGATGTGGTGATTGCCGTGTGAGGTGGTGGTGGGAGGGAGATGTGGTGATCACTGTGTGAGGCGGTGGTGCAGAGAGATGTGGTGATCACTGTGTGAGGCGGTGGTGGGAGGGAGATGTGGTGATCGCTGTGTGAGGTGGTGGTGCAGAGAGATGTTGTGATCGCTGTGTGAGGCGGTGGTGCAGAGAGATGTTGTGATCGCTGTGTGAGGTGGTGGTGCAGAGAGATGTGGTGATCACTGTGTGAGGTGGTGGTGCAGAGAGATGTGGTGATCGCTGTGTGAGGCGGTGGTGGGAGGGAGATGTGGGGATCGCTGTGTGAGGCGGTGGTGGGAGGGAGATGTGGTGATCACTGTGTGAGATGGTGGTGCAGGGAGATGTGGTGATCACTGTGTGAGGCGGTGGTGGGAGGGAGATGTGGGGATCGCTGTGTGAGGCGGTGGTGGGAGGGAGATGTGGTGATCACTGTGTGAGGTGGTGGTGCAGAGAGATGTGGTGATCACTGTGTGAGGCGGTGGTGCAGGGAGATGTGGTGATCGCCGTGTGAGGTGGTGGTGCAGAGAGATGTGGTGATCACTGTGTGAGGTGGTGGTGCAGAGAGATGTGGTGATCACTGTGTGAGGCGGTGGTGCAGGGAGATGTGGTGATCGCCGTGTGAGGTGGTGGTGCAGAGAGATGTGGTGATCGCTGTGTGAGGCGGTGGTGGGAGGGAGATGTGGTGATCACTGTGTGAGGTGGTGGTGGGAGGGAGATGTGGTGATCACTGTGTGAGGTGGTGGTGGGAGGGAGATGTGGTGATCACTGTGTGAGGCGGTGGTGGGAGGGAGATGTGGTGATCGCCGTGTGAGGCGGTGGTGCAGAGAGATGTGGTGATCGCTGTGTGAGGTGGTGGTGTAGAGAGATGTGGTGATCACCGTGTGAGGCAGTGGTGCAGGGAGATGTGGTGATCGTCGTGTGAGGTGGTGGTGTAGAGAGATGTGGTGATCACCGTGTGAGGCAGTGGTGCAGGGAGATGTGGTGATCGTCGTGTGAGGCAGTGGTGTAGAGAGATGTGATCGTCGTGTGAGGCGGTGGTGCAGGGAGATGTGGTGATCGCCGTGTGAGGTGGTGGTGCAGAGAGATGTGGTGATCGCTGTGTGAGGCGGTGGTGCAGGGAGATGTGGTGACCGCCGTGTGAGGTAGAGGTGCAGGGAGATGTGGTGATCGCTGTGTGAGGCGGTGGTGCAGAGAGATGTGGTGATCACTGTGTGAGGTGGTGGTGCAGAGAGATGTGGTGATCGCTGTGTGAGGTAGAGGTGCAGGGAGATGTGGTGATCGCTGTGTGAGGCGGTGGTGCAGAGAGATGTGGTGATCGCCGTGTGAGGTAGAGGTGCAGGGAGATGTGGTGATCGCTGTGTGAGGTGGTGGTGCAGAGAGATGTGGTGATCGCTGTGTGAGGTGGTGGTGCAGAGAGATGTGGTGATCGCTGTGTGAGGTAGAGGTGCAGGGAGATGTGGTGATCGCTGTGTGAGGCGGTGGTGCAGAGAGATGTGGTGATCGCCGTGTGAGGTGGTGGTGCAGAGAGATGTGGTGATCGCTGTGTGAGGCGGTGGTGCAGAGAGATGTGGTGATCGCCGTGTGAGGTGGTGGTGCAGAGAGATGTGGTGATCGCTGTGTGAGGCGGTGGTGCAGGGAGATGTGGTGATCGCTGTGTGAGGTGGTGGTGCAGGGAGATGTGGTGATCGCTGTGTGAGGCGGTGGTGCAGGGAGATGTGGTGATTGCCGTGTGAGGCGGTGGTGGGAGGGAGATGTGGTGATCGCTGTGTGAGGTGCTGGTGGGAGGGAGATGTGGTGATCGCCGTGTGAGGCGGTGGTGCAGGGAGATGTGGTGATCGCTGTGTGAGGTGGTGGTGTAGAGAGATGTGGTGATCGCTGTGTGAGGTGGTGGTGGGAGGAAGATGTGGGGATCGCTGTGTGAGGCGGTGGTGGGAGGGAGATGTGGTGATCGCCGTGTGAGGCGGTGGTGCAGAGAGATGTGGTGACCGCCGTGTGAGGTAGAGGTGCAGGGAGATGTGGTGATCGCCGTGTGAGGTGGTGGTGCAGAGAGATGTGGTGATTGCTGTGTGAGGCGGTGGTGCAGGGAGATGTGGTGATTGCCGTGTGAGGCGGTGGTGGGAGGGAGATGTGGTGATCGCTGTGTGAGGTGCTGGTGGGAGGGAGATGTGGTGATCGCCGTGTGAGGCGGTGGTGCAGGGAGATGTGGTGATCGCTGTGTGAGGTGGTGGTGTAGAGAGATGTGGTGATCACCGTGTGAGGCAGTGGTGCAGGGAGATGTGGTGATCGTCGTGTGAGGTGGTGGTGTAGAGAGATGTGGTGATCACCGTGTGAGGCAGTGGTGCAGGGAGATGTGGTGATCGTCGTGTGAGGCGGTGGTGTAGAGAGATGTGATCGTCGTGTGAGGCGGTGGTGCAGGGAGATGTGGTGATCGCCGTGTGAGGTGGTGGTGCAGAGAGATGTGGTGATCACCGTGTGAGGTGGTGGTGCAGAGAGATGTGGTGATCGCCGTGTGAGGTGGTGGTGTAGGGGAGATGTGGTGATTGCCGTGTGAGGCGGTGGTGGAGGGAGATGTGGTGATCACTGTGTGAGGCGGTGGTGCAGAGAGATGTGGTGATCGCCGTATGAGGCTGTGGTGGGAGGGAGATGTGGTGATCACTGTGTGAGGCGGTGGTGCAGAGAGATGTGGTGATCGCCGTATGAGGCTGTGGTGGGAGGGAGATTTGGTGATCGCCGTGTGAGTTGGTCGTGTAGGGGAGATGTGGTGATCGCCGTGGGAGGTGGTTGTGCAGAGATGTGGTGATCGCCTTGTGAGGCGGTGGTGGGAGGAAGATTTGGTGATCGAGGTGTGAGTTGGTGGTGGAAGGGAGATGTTTTGATCGCCGTATGAGGCGGTGGTGAGAGAGAGATGTGGTGATCGCCGTATGAGGTGGTGGTGAGAGAGAGATGTGATGATCGCTGTGTGAGGTGGTGGTGGGAGGGAGATGTGGTGATCACCATGTGAGGCGGTGGTGGGAGGGAGAGGGAAGTACCAGGCGTGATCAACACAAAGGAACAAACCTAGTTTGCCTGCATGCTGAGCGCCCTTGAAACCAATACAGTAGGAAAAGTGCACGCAAACGACCTGGCGCAGTGTATGAACTTCACGCTTGGACAAACAGACCGTGCATTGCTCTATTTTCCTCCCCAAAATTTGTCATTTTGAGTCACAATTCCGTACATGTCAATATAACACGACTTTTAGATCACATGCCTGGCCTAATTTATGAGTTGTGTTGTAGCGAAATTCCGTGTATTGAGGTGGGAAGCCTTTACAGAGGCCCTGACAATGAGAGGCCCTGACAATGAGAGGCCCTGACAATGAGAGGCCCTGACAATGAGAGGCCCTGACAATGAGAGGCCCAGACAATGAGAGGCCCAGACAATGAGAGGCCCAGACAATGAGAGGCCCAGACAATGATTTAATGCGGATTTTTCTCTGTGATTGAAAGGCGCTGGAGGGTTTAAGACTGAATTTGGAGATTAGGAGGAAAAAAGGAAACGTAAAGGGGATTTCTAATAGTGGGAGATTTATGAACTAAAGTGGGGTGTGGGATCAATGGAAGAGCGGTTCACACAGAGAAGCCTTTATGGGGTGTAACCCTATTACTGTTAGTGGGAGTTGCAGTGCCAGTCTCTGGCAGTGGAGGGGTTAAACAATTGCCCTATATTTTTCCGATTTGAATGTATTTAAATGTTTGTTTAACACTGCATAGGATTTTTGCCTACTGCATACACAGCCAAAACACCGTCAAATGACCGATACCGTCTTTGTCGTCACTTCTGGCTTTAGATGAAAGGAACCAATGTTTGCTTTCGGTTTCTGCACTATATTTTAATGTAACTTTTTTTTGTGAGTGTAACCTATTAGAGATGTCTTATTAAACCCCTCCCTATACGCCCCGACATCCTGCTGCCCTCCTCACTGCCATGTTATACCCCTCCCTATACACCCCGATATCCTGCTGCCTCCTCACTGCCATGTTATACACATCCCCATACACCCCGATATCCTGCTGCCTCCTCACTGCCATGTTATACCCCGTCCCTATACACCCCGATATCCTGCTGCCTCCTCACTGCCATGTTATACCCCTCCCTATACGCCCCGACATCCTGTTGCCCTCCTCACTGCCATGTTATACACATCCCCATACACCCCGATATCCTGCTGCCTCCTCACTGCCATGTTATACCCCTCCCTATACACCCCGATATCCTGCTGCCTCCTCACTGCCATGTTATACACATCCCCATACACCCCGATATCCTGCTGCCTCCTCACTGCCATGTTATACCCCTCCCTATACACCCCGACATCCTGCTGCCCTCCTCACTGCCATGTTATACCCCTCCCTATACGCCCCGACATCCTGCTGCCCTCCTCACTGCCATGTTATACCCCTCCCTATACACCCCGATATCCTGCTGCCTCCTCACTGCCATGTTATACCCCCTCCCTATACACCCCGATATCCTGCTGCCTCCTCACTGCCATGTTATACCCCTCCCTATACCCCCCGACATCCTGCTGCCCTCACTGCCATGTTATACCCCTCCCTATACACCCCGACATCCTGCTGCCCTCCTCACTGCCATGTTATACCCCTCCCTATACGCCCCGACATCCTGCTGCCCTCCTCACTGCCATGTTATACCCCTCCCTATACACCCCGACATCCTGCTGCCTCCTCACTGCCACGTTATACCCCCTCCCTATACACCCCGACATCCTGCTGCCCTCCTCACTGCCATGTTATACCCCTCCCTATACACCCCGACATCCTGCTGCCTCCTCACTGCCATGTTATACCCCCTCCCTATACACCCCGACATCCTGCTGCCCTCCTCACTGCCATGTTATACCCCTCCCTATACACCCCCGACATCCTGCTGCCTCCTCACTGCCATGTTATACCCCTCCCTATACACCCCGATATCCTGCTGCCCTCCTCACTGCCATGTTATACCCCTCCCTATACACCCCGACATCCTGCTGCCCTCCTCACTGCCATGTTATACCCCCTCCCTATATACCCCGACATCCTGCTGCCTCCTCACTGCCATGTTATACCCCTCCCTATACACCCCGATATCCTGCTGCCTCCTCACTGCCATGTTATACCCCTCCCTATACGCCCCGACATCCTGCTGCCCTCCTCACTGCCATGTTATACCCCTCCCTATACACCCCGATATCCTGCTGCCTCCTCACTGCCATGTTATACCCCTCCCTATACGCCCCGACATCCTGCTGCCCTCCTCACTGCCATGTTATACCCCTCCCTATACACCCCGATATCCTGCTGCCCTCCTCACTGCCATGTTATACCCCCTCCCTATATACCCCAACATCCTGCTGCCCTCCTCACTGCCATGTTATACCCCTCCCTATACACCCCGACATCCTGCTGCCTCCTCACTGCCATGTTATACCCCCTCCCTATATACCCCAACATCCTGCTGCCCTCCTCACTGCCATGTTATACCCCTCCCTATACACCCCGACATCCTGCTGCCCTCCTCACTGCCATGTTATACCCCCTCCCTATATACCCCGACATCCTGCTGCCCTCCTCACTGCCATGTTATACCCCTCCCTATACACCCCGATATCCTGCTGCCCTCACTGCCATGTTATACCCCTCCCTATACACCCCGACATCCTGCTGCCTCCTCACTGCCATGTTATACCCCGTCCCTATACACCCCGACATCCTGCTGCCCTCCTCACTGCCATGTTATACCCCTCCCTATACACCCCGATATCCTGCTGCCCTCACTGCCATGTTATACCCCTCCCTGTGTACCTTAAAAGATGGGTATTTGCCAGCATAAACATGGTCTGATTTTTCTACCAGGAGGAAACGTTTAGGTTAAGATAACACAATCTGACTTTTCACCCACTGTTGAATTTGATTTCTTTATTTAATATTTACCTTTCGATAGGCAATTAAATAAAATAAGTCAGACTGTGCCAAGGTTAGCAGTAAGGGTGGCATAAAGAGACAGTTTTGGACGCCTGCCCCTTTCATGAATTATTTTGCTGCCATACAGACCTGCAATGCATTGCAAAGCGTATAGGGACGGGGTATAACATGGCAGTGAGGAGGCAGCAGGATGTCGGGGCATATAGGGAGGGGTATAACATGGCAGTGAGGAGGCAGCAGGATGTCGGGGCATATAGGGAGGGGTATAACATGGCAGTGAGGAGGGTAGCAGGATGTCGGGGTGTATAGGGACGGGGTATAACATGGCAGTGAGGAGGCAGCAGGATGTCGGGGTATATAGGGAGGGGTATAACATGGCAGTGAGGAGGCAGCAGGATGTCGGGGTGTATAGGGAGGGGTATAACATGGCAGTGAGGAGGCAGCAGGATGTCGGGGTGTATAGGGAGGGGTATAACATGGCAGTGAGGAGGCAGCAGGATGTCGGGGTGTATAGGGAGGGGTATAACATGGCAGTGAGGAGGGCAGCAGGATATCGGGGTGTATAGGGAGGGGTATAACATGGCAGTGAGGAGGCAGCAGGATGTCGGGGTGTATAGGGAGGGGGTATAACATGGCAGTGAGGAGGGCAGCAGGATATCGGGGTGTATAGGGAGGGGTATAACATGGCAGTGAGGAGGGCAGCAGGATGTCGGGGTGTATAGGGAGGGGTATAACATGGCAGTGAGGAGGGCAGCAGGATGTCGGGGTGTATAGGGAGGGGTATAACATGGCAGTGAGGAGGCAGCAGGATATCGGGGTGTATAGGGAGGGGTATAACATGGCAGTGAGGAGGCAGCAGGATATCGGGGTGTATAGGGACGGGGTATAACATGGCAGTGAGGAGGGCAGCAGGATGTCGGGGTGTATAGGGAGGGGTATAACATGGCAGTGAGGAGGCAGCAGGATATCGGGGTGTATGGGGATGTGTATAACATGGCAGTGAGGAGGCAGCAGGATATCGGGGTGTATAGGGAGGGGTATAACATGGCAGTGAGGAGGCAGCAGGATATCGGGGTGTATAGGGAGGGGTATAACATGGCAGTGAGGGCAGCAGGATATCGGGGTGTATAGGGAGGGGTATAACATGGCAGTGAGGAGGGCAGCAGGATGTCGGGGTGTATAGGGAGGGGTATAACATGGCAGTGAGGAGGCAGCAGGATATCGGGGTGTATAGGGAGGGGTATAACATGGCAGTGAGGAGGGCAGCAGGATGTCGGGGTGTATAGGGAGGGGTATAACATGGCAGTGAGGAGGCAGCAGGATATCGGGGTGTATAGGGAGGGGTATAACATGGCAGTGAGGAGGCAGCAGGATATCGGGGTGTATAGGGAGGGGTATAACATGGCAGTGAGGGCAGCAGGATGTCGGGGTGTATAGGGAGGGGTATAACATGGCAGTGAGGAGGCAGCAGGATATCGGGGTGTATAGGGAGGGGTATAACATGGCAGTGAGGAGGCAGCAGGATATCGGGGTGTATAGGGAGGGGTATAACATGGCAGTGAGGAGGCAGCAGGATGTCGGGGTGTATAGGGAGGGGTATAGCATGGCAGTGAGGAGGCAGCAGGATATCGGGGTGTACAGGGAGGGGTATAACATGGCAGTGAGGAGGGCAGCAGGATGTCGGGGTGTATAGGGAGGGGGTATAACATGGCAGTGAGGAGGGCAGCAGGATGTCGGGGTGTATAGGGAGGGGTATAGCATGGCAGTGAGGAGGCAGCAGGATGTCGGGGTGTATAGGGAGGGGTATAACATGGCAGTGAGGAGGGCAGCAGGATGTCGGGGTGTATAGGGACGGGGTATAACATGGCAGTGAGGAGGGCAGCAGGATGTCGGGGTGTATAGGGAGGGGGTATAACATGGCAGTGAGGAGGGCAGCAGGATGTCGGGGTGTATAGGGAGGGGTATAACATGGCAGTGAGGAGGGCAGCAGGATGTCGGGGTGTATAGGGAGGGGGTATAACATGGCAGTGAGGAGGGCAGCAGGATGTCGGGGTGTATAGGGACGGGGTATAACATGGCAGTGAGGAGGCAGCAGGATGTCAGGGTGTATAGGGACGGGGTATAACATGGCAGTGAGGAGGGCAGCAGGATGTCGGGGTGTATAGGGAGGGGTATAACATGGCAGTGAGGGCAGCAGGATATCGGGGTGTACAGGGAGGGGTATAACATGGCAGTGAGGAGGGCAGCAGGATGTCGGGGTGTATAGGGACGGGTATAACATGGCAGTGAGGAGGCAGCAGGATGTCGGGGCGTATAGGGAGGGGGTATAACATGGCAGTGAGGAGGCAGCAGGATGTCGGGGTGTATAGGGAGGGGTATAACATGGCAGTGAGGAGGGCAGCAGGATGTCGGGGCATATAGGGAGGGGGTATAACATGGCAGTGAGGAGGCAGCAGGATGTCGGGGTGTATAGGGAGGGGTATAACATGGCAGTGAGGGCAGCAGGATGTCGGGGTGTATAGGGAGGGGGTATAACATGGCAGTGAGGAGGCAGCAGGATGTCGGGGTGTATAGGGAGGGGTATAACATGGCAGTGAGGAGGGCAGCAGGATATCGGGGTGTATAGGGAGGGGTATAACATGGCAGTGAGGAGGCAGCAGGATGTCGGGGTGTATAGGGAGGGGTATAACATGGCAGTGAGGAGGCAGCAGGATGTCGGGGTGTATAGGGAGGGGTATAACATGGCAGTGAGGAGGCAGCAGGATGTCGGGGTGTATAGGGAGGGGTATAACATGGCAGTGAGGAGGGCAGCAGGATATCGGGGTGTATAGGGAGGGGTATAACATGGCAGTGAGGAGGCAGCAGGATGTCGGGGTGTATAGGGAGGGGTATAACATGGCAGTGAGGAGGGCAGCAGGATGTCGGGGTGTATAGGGACGGGGTATAACATGGCAGTGAGGAGTCAGCAGGATGTCGGGGTGTATAGGGAGGGGTATAACATGGCAGTGAGGAGGCAGCAGGATGTCGGGGCATATAGGGAGGGGTATAACATGGCAGTGAGGAGGCAGCAGGATGTCGGGGCATATAGGGAGGGGTATAACATGGCAGTGAGGAGGCAGCAGGATGTCGGGGTGTATAGGGACGGGGTATAACATGGCAGTGAGGAGGCAGCAGGATATCGGGGTGTATAGGGACGGGGTATAACATGGCAGTGAGGAGGCAGCAGGATGTCGGGGTGTATAGGGAGGGGTATAACATGGCAGTGAGGAGGCAGCAGGATGTCGGGGTGTACAGGGAGGGGTATAACATGGCAGTGAGGAGGCAGCAGGATGTCGGGGTGTATAGGGACGGGGTATAACATGGCAGTGAGGAGGCAGCAGGATATCGGGGTGTATAGGGAGGGGTATAACATGGCAGTGAGGAGGCAGCAGGATGTCGGGGTGTATAGGGAGGGGTATAACATGGCAGTGAGGAGGCAGCAGGATGTCGGGGTGTATAGGGAGGGGTATAACATGGCAGTGAGGAGGCAGCAGGATGTCGGGGTGTATAGGGAGGGGTATAACATGGCAGTGAGGAGGGCAGCAGGATATCGGGGTGTATAGGGAGGGGTATAACATGGCAGTGAGGAGGGCAGCAGGATGTCGGGGTGTATAGGGACGGGGTATAACATGGCAGTGAGGAGGGCAGCAGGATGTCGGGGTGTATAGGGACGGGGTATAACATGGCAGTGAGGAGGGCAGCAGGATGTCGGGGTGTATAGGGAGGGGTATAACATGGCAGTGAGGAGGCAGCAGGATGTCGGGGTGTATAGGGACGGGGTATAACATGGCAGTGAGGAGGGCAGCAGAATGTCGGGGTGTATAGGGAGGGGTATAACATGGCAGTGAGGAGGGCAGCAGGATGTCGGGGTGTATAGGGAGGGGTATAACATGGCAGTGAGGAGGGCAGCAGGATGTCGGGGTGTATAGGGAGGGGTATAACATGGCAGTGAGGAGGGCAGCAGGATGTCGGGGTGTATAGGGAGGGGTATAACATGGCAGTGAGGAGGGCAGCAGGATGTCGGGGTGTATAGGGAGGGGTATAACATGGCAGTGAGGAGGCAGCAGGATGTCGGGGTGTATAGGGAGGGGTATAACATGGCAGTGAGGGCAGCAGGATATCGGGGTGTATAGGGAGGGGTATAACATGGCAGTGAGGAGGGCAGTAGGATGTCGGGGTGTATAGGGAGGGGTATAACATGGCAGTGAGGAGGGCAGCAGGATGTCGGGGTGTATAGGGTCGGGGTATAGCATGGCAGTGAGGAGGGCAGTAGGATGTCGGGGTGTATAGGGAGGGGGTATAACATGGCAGTGAGGAGGGCAGCAGGATGTCGGGGTGTATGGGGATGTGTATAACATGGCAGTGAGGAGGGCAGCAGGATGTCGGGGTATATAGGGAGGGGGTATAACATGGCAGTGAGGAGGGCAGCAGGATGTCGGGGTGTATAGGGAGGGGTATAACGTGGCAGTGAGGAGGCAGCAGGATGTCGGGGTGTATAGGGAGGGGTATAACATGGCAGTGAGGAGGGCAGCAGGATGTCGGGGTGTATAGGGAGGGGGTATAACATGGCAGTGAGGAGGCAGCAGGATGTCGGGGTGTATAGGGAGGGGGTATAACATGGCAGTGAGGAGGGCAGCAGGATGTTGGGGTATATAGGGAGGGGTATAACATGGCAGTGAGGAGGCAGCAGGATGTCGGGGTGTATAGGGAGGGGTATAACATGGCAGTGAGGAGGGCAGCAGGATGTCGGGGTATATAGGGAGGGGTATAACATGGCAGTGAGGGCAGCAGGATGTCGGGGTGTATAGGGAGGGGTATAACATGGCAGTGAGGAGGGCAGCAGGATGTCGGGGTGTACAGGGAGGGGTATAACGTGGCAGTGAGGAGGGCAGCAGGATATCGGGGTGTATAGGGAGGGGTATAACATGGCAGTGAGGAGGGCAGCAGGATATCGGGGTGTATAGGGAGGGGTATAACATGGCAGTGAGGAGGGCAGCAGGATGTCGGGGTGTATAGGGACGGGGTATAACATGGCAGTGAGGAGGCAGCAGGATGTCGGGGTGTTTAGGGACGGGGTATAACATGGCAGTGAGGAGGGCAGCAGGATGTCGGGGTGTATAGGGAGGGGTATAACATGGCAGTGAGGAGGGCAGCAGGATGTCGGGGTGTATAGGGAGGGGGTATAACATGGCAGTGAGGAGGGCAGCAGGATGTCGGGGTGTATAGGGAGGGGGTATAACATGGCAGTGAGGAGGGCAGCAGGATGTCGGGGTGTATAGGGACGGGGTATAACATGGCAGTGAGGAGGGCAGCAGGATGTCGGGGTGTATAGGGACGGGGTATAACATGGCAGTGAGGAGGGCAGCAGGATGTCGGGGTGTATAGGGACGGGGTATAACATGGCAGTGAGGAGGGCAGCAGGATGTCGGGGTGTATAGGGAGGGGTATAACATGGCAGTGAGGAGGGTGTCGGGGTGTATAGGGACGGGGTATAACATGGCAGTGAGGAGGGCAGCAGGGTGTTGGGTTTAAAGGGGTTATGTTTCTGGGTGTGGTGTTGCCTGCAGTATGAAAATGTACTGTGTAAATGTAAATACAGTATATCTGCCTTTCACATGGGTTTAGCGTGTTTTGTCAATAAGGCGTCCACCGCCCTCAGAGCGTGACAGCTTCTGAACGTATTCTCACTCTTCCCTGTGCAAGTCATAAAACAGACCTATCGGAAAGCAGAGTGTTTTATCTTGACCAATTGGAGATCTTTATACTACAAGGTATATTTGCCTTTTATGTGGCTCTGACTTCTAGAACACCATCCACTAGATGGATATATCATGGAACACGCCCATTGGTATTGGTAAGGATATCCTCATAGGACACCTACCTATTTTCATCATCAGAGGATGGAAGAGTATAGAGATACTCTGCATCATTATAAGGCCTTGGCCATGTTTGGCGCTTGCTGGCAGAAGCGTGCTGACGTGCGCTTCCGCTCAGCACTGAGCCCCTACAGCCGCAATTAGAGCGGCTTTAGTAGGGGCTCACCTGCGCTTCCGCGCGCTTGCGGAAGCGCAGGTCTTAGGGGAATTTAAAATTCCCCCGCTAGCCGGCGAGACAGGCCGGTCACGTGAGCGGTTCGCCCAATGAGGGCGAACCAGCTCCGTGACGTCACTGGCCCGCCCTCGGACCGCCCCCTGACGGCCTGCTGAGAGCGCTTGCGGTAAGCAACCGCAAGGCCAGGGAAAGCACCCGCTTTCCCTGAGCCTCAGCGCGCCTCAGCACGCCAGCGGTAAGCGTGTCCGAGGCCTAAGAGTGACTAACTCTCAGTCTCTCCCGCCTACATCCAGAGTGGTGGCGCTGTGCATGGTGGGTGTAACTTCCCTCTTTCCGGTGTCCCCGTCATTCACCACAGGAAAAAAGTTACACTATGTAACACGACCGCTCGGGAGGTACGAGGAAAAGAGGGTCTGCATGGGGGTAAGGCTTTGGAGATGCTGTGCAGTGGGGTAGGAGCTGCAGAGCGGTGCTGTCGTGGGGTATGAGTTGTACTGCCCGGCAGCCATGCTGTGCAAGCTTTGAGTCAGGGAAATAAAATGGTAGGAAAATGTTTTATTTTTACACAAGACCAGGACACTTCTACTCCACATGCCCGACAACCAATATAAGTTTCAAACGGATCTATTTAGCCTAGCCAGTTTTGTGTATATCAACTGCTAAAAAAAAAACAAGTCAAACTGTTATATTAATGTTTTTTCATCTAATTTCTGACACCTCAATCTTGTGGAGGGATTTGGCAGGGAGCATCTTGTACCTCCCAACAATAAATGTGCCCCGGTTGCTACATGATTGTATTGTATTAAGCTTTATGACTTTACAATAAGTTTTTAACAGGATGTAGAAGGGAGACGTCTACAAATAGAACTAGGTCAGATGATCCTGCTTTTATGTGGAGTATTTTTAAATCCTATAAAAGAGAAACCACTGGCCCTTCACCCATCTACCCTTGTTGTTTTCAGGCGGAGGAGGCAAACGGAAAGGGAGGAGTAAGAAATGGAAGGAAATACTCAAATTCCCCCATATCAGCCTATGTGGTGACTTACGCAGTTCTATAGGTGAGTCGTTCCTTGTTTTGTCACTGACTGCTTATGTTCACATTTCTATTTAACTATCGTAATAGGGAAAATGATTGATACATGATTGCCCACCCATGACAGTGCACACAAATGGGGGAGTTGGCTCCTACTTTGGGGTAGGACCATCCAACTTAAAAAGACCTCAGAGACCCTAGCACCATAGTTAATTTTGGTCCTTCTTTGCTCGGAATGGCAGGGTTGCTCCATCCAAGATGCGTCATGGATGTCTCTTTTCAGTCCGCTCACACAGCCACCTGGGTCTGTTCACAGAGTCCCCCAGGAGCCGCACTGCTTGCAGTTGCTAGCCAGGGGAACGCTTTCACACCAGGACCTGCTGTGTCCCTCTGTCCCCCCGCCCGTCCCCCTACCCCCTCAAAAAATCGTGCCGCCGAGGCTCCCTCCGTAGACGCGCAAGCTGTAACGGGCATTCCCTCGAGTAGTGCTGCCGCCATGCAGCCTGCTCTGGGGCCGTCCGGGTAGATGGAGTTTCCGAAGGACAGCCCACAAGGATGCCGTAGGACGGAAGAATTTTCTGACAGTGTGCAGGCAGAACCTGGTTTCTTTTTTAAAATAGATCTCATTGAAAAGCTGGTAAAGAAATCAAGAATAGCTATAGAAATTGAAGACACTCCGTAGGAATTGGATACCCTTGCTGGGGTTGTTCTAGGCAAGTACAAAAAGAATCAAGTCTTTCCTCCGTCAGTCCATCAAGGATAGGATCTGTAAGAATGTGAATCGTCAAACAAAGCGGTCTTCAGTGCCTACAACATTTTATAAATGTATATCCCTGTGACGATAAAGCACCCCAAGCATGGGGAAGGGTTCCAAAAGTAGATACGGCGGTTGCTAAACTTTCCAAGTAGACAACTTTGCCCTTGGATGGCCCCTCGTTCAGGGATGTAATGGACCGAAGTATGGATTCGGTGCTCAATAAGTAACATTCGTTTATAGCAACTTCATTCTGTCTGGGCTGCTTCTATGGCGTGTGTTAGAACAGTGAAAATCTGGAATGAGAAGCTGGAAACAGAATTACAGGTAGATGCTGGTTTACCAAGAAAGAAATTGATGAAAGATATCACAATGATTAACAATGCTATGAAACTTCTGGAAGGCAGTTTCATAGGCAGCCATTTTTTTAGAGGATAGTTTTCCTTGGGGGCCGAGAGGCCCGTTCAGAAGACCTACAGTTTGAAAATTGGCTGGTCCTGGTTCAGGCAATGTAGCCGGTGGGGGCAGGATCTCCAGATTCCTTAATCAGTGAACCCAAACAACATTTGACGCCTGGGTTCTCCATATTGTCAGGACAGAATTCAGATATTTGCTGATGAAGACAAGTTCATCAGGTCAAAATGTCCTGTAAATCCAGACAAAGCTGCAGCCCTAAAGACAATTTGAGAATTTTTAGCCAACAAGGGGATCTCTGTGGTTCTCAAGGAACAACAAGGAATCTGTACCCACCAGTTTGTAGCTACCAAATCCACGGGAGGCCACAGAGCAGTTCTAGATCTCAAAGATGTGAATCGTTGGCTTCAGGTCCGTCATTTGAAAATGGAGTATCTTCGCTCAGTGCTCTAATGTTCAAATCTACAGGAATGTTCAACATGACTTCAATAGACTTGAGGAGTGCATATTTGCATATGCCTATAGGCCAGGATGTGGTGTAGAAATTCTTCCGGTATTTCTACAAGGCCTTTCATTTTCAGTTTGAGACATTACCTTTTGGTATCACAACAGCCCCCCAAACCTTCACAAGTTGGTCTTCAGTATCTACTTTTATTAAGCCCCATAGGGTAGATGTATTCGCATCAGCAGGCGCCCAGTTTGGGCGCAAAGGGCTTCAAGTAATTATCAAAGGAATTTAAGAAAATAATTGTTTTTCTTTGCGGGTTCTGTTTTTAGCTGGCCTAAATGAATCAAGCTTTGGGGAATCCCACCAGTGTCTGATGCCATGTGGGGCGCAGAGGAAATTGAGTATTTTCCTTTCCTTAGACCCATCATGGCAACATTTACCCTACCAAAAACATTGTTTTTATTGTCAGTCTCCTATGAAGTAGTGAGAGTTCTGAGCTAGATATGTGCTGTGCGAACTCTGCTTAGGTTTTAGCTTCAGAAATATGTTTGGGGGGGAGGGGGGAGATGAGGCGTTACATACCCCAGATGCCGTTTTCTTTTTGTACTATACCCATGAGAGGAAGGGTTAACCCACTAGTGTTCGATGCCGGGATGGGACTAGAGGAATGGAAAATATAAGTAATGTCTCCATTTACAAATTTTTTTTTTAAATTCTTGCAGAAATCCTCAACTCTCTTTATGATAAGTACACACTTATTGTTGTTCCGTTGTCTGAATGGGAAGAAGCCAATCGTCACACTCGAACAAGTCTCTGCTTTCATATTCTTTAAACTTTTGTTCTCTGCAATAGTCTGCTTCACGATACCACAGTAACATTTTCTCACACTTCAGTTACACGCGTGACGTTCGTCTTGCACAGCTCTGTTCATTATCGTTCTTGCGTCTTGGGATTAGCTTCATATCTTGTCGTTTCCTCGGTAACTGCTGTATTTCATCGGATATTTTCCTGGCCTTTTTGGGGGATTTTTTTTAGTGATTCCACTTGGTTTTTCTGTGCTTTAAAGTTGTTTTATTTTTTTTATGACGGTTGATTAAATTATCCTCCTGCATCTCGATCTTTTTAAATATATCTCATTTTATAAATGTAGGCGCTGTCCACACCCCCTATGTAAAGCCGTAGTCTGGGTAACATAGAGAAGTGCGAATGGGGTTGGTTTTCCAGTCAACACTAATGTTGTGATGATAAAACAAATCTATATAGACTTTTTACATTTTATTATTGTAGTATTACAATCGTACGGGTATATTGCCCAACTCTAGAGTCCTCGCACACCTCAGTGTGTGATTCATGGGCTGGCAAATTATCCATCTCCACAGGTCTATCAACCATACTATCCCAAAATCTCAGCCCCTTCTGCGCCTCATTGTTCCCCAGCGCTGCTCTCATCACTCTCTCTCACACAGGAGAAGGGACTTGGTCCCCTCTGCTCCTCCTCATTGCTCCCCAGTGCTGCTCTCTTCACCCTCTCACACAGGAGAAGGGACATGGTCCCCTCTGCTCCTCCTCATTGTTCCGCAGCGCTGCTCTCTTCACCCTCTCACACATGAGAAGGGACATGGTCCCCTCTGCTCCTCCTCATTGTTCCGCAGCGCTGCTCTCTTCACCCTCTCACACATGAGAAGGGACATGGTCCCCTCTGCTCCTCCTCATTGTTCCCCAGCGCTGCTCTCTTCACTCTCTCTCACACATGAGAAGGGACATGGTCCCCTCTGCTCCTCCTCATTGTTCCCCTGCACTGCTCTCTTCACACTCTCACAGGAGTAGGGACATGGTCCCCTCTGCTCCTTCGTAAGATAGTTCCTTTTCTGTCATGGTCTCCTCTTCCCCCTTCCCTGTCACTGCCACTTTATTCACTATCCAGTCAAGTCGTATTCCCCGCACTGGAGAAGGTTCATGTGGAAGGAGCTCATATCTTCTCCAACCCTGGGAAAACGGCTTGGCAGCATATTGAAGAGATGCCACTGTCTCTCCTCCACCCTCTGTTTCTTAGCATTTCTGGAAGAGTTGGCACAAAGCCTGGGCGCTATTGATAGAACCATTTAAATTATATCTGCGTATCAAAACTTAGCTGGGTCTGTAGGAACAAGTTTGCTCTAAGTCCGTGAATGCTTCCTGAATCTCCGTGTATAATGCCAGCTCCTGAAGAGATTTACAGAAACGCCAAATGCATGTTTTGTGGAATTGCCTTATTTAGCCATTTGTAGAGCGGTATTAGCGGTGTCGGGCTTAGAGACATCTGACACTTATTGGCTGCAGAGATAAAAAAAAATAATAATAAAAAATAAAATGAAAGTGAATTTTTTTTGGTTGGAAATGCCATGTTTATTTGCGTTCCCTACCTCCCTGTGGTTTTTGTGGTGTCACGGTGACCTGCAGGTAGGGTTGGGCAAAAAAAAAAATTCCTTTCCCACGATAACCATATCAAGAAATGTATCAAAACGACATTTAACGTGATATGTATAGTTGAATAGGAAGCATAGAAAAGAACGAAAAATAGAAGACGTCAATAAATTAATTTGAAAGCATTTTCCCGTAATGTAAAAAAAAAAAATTATGTGAAAAGTATTCAGTTTGAAGGTTTTATTACAACGGTATTTTTTTTTTTTACATTTTACATTGCAAAGCCAGTGTAATCAGCCTCTGAGACCCAGAAAACAGAAACAGCTGTCTGTGAGTAGGTTTGCTAGGTATGCACTTGTTTAACCCAGGCTGTGCTGAAAAGCTGTGTAATAAGGCAGGTATAAGCTGATGGGGGTCCATGTTAAAATGGACATGAAGCAAAAGGTGACACCGAGTGCTCATTTGCATGTCATTTCCCAGAATCCCTAGCTGCAGTGGAAGCGCTGTATGCATAAGAGAAAATGGGGAAAGGCGGGGCTAAAGACCTGGCTGAGACGTGCGATTGTGCTCATAAGTGATACATATACGGGTGTGTGTGTGTGTATGTGACGCGTAAGAGTGTCTGCATCAGTACTTTTTTGTCCATGTTTTTATCTTAATGAACCTTTTTGATTATCATATCCCCACTCTCTTTGTCTGAGACGCAGCGCACTGGTTTGTTTCCCTATGGGATTTCCTGTATGGGATGTTTGCCTGCTAACCATTACCACTAAAAAAAGAATAAAGTACTTGTATACCGATAACCAACATGAAGTGTAGGTGAATACGACATAAATAAAAAGGCAATGATAAAAAAAATGCAATAATATAAAAATGAATTGAAAAGTCTCAAGTCCACATAGTATATCACAGTCAATCTGTGATGAATAAAATAAAAACCTTTGTAGAATAAACGTCTTGGACGCTGGCAGCCTTTCTTCTGGGGTCAACAACCCCCCATTGTGCACCGAACAGAAGCGCCCAATCCTAGTGTGACATCGGAGTGTAAAAAGGTTTCATAAAAATGAACGTAGACAAATTCAAACTCACAATATTGCCAAGGTTTAAGAGCGTGGTATGAGCTGAACTCATGCGCCAACGCCGGAGGAGAACCCACCGCCTGCCCGCTCCGTTATAGGATGTGACCTCTGGGAACTCGCTGCTGGCGTCACTGTATTGAAAGTCCTCCAGCAACCCAAGTTTGCAGCGCTGTGGTTCCTAGTGCAGCACGTTCCTAGTGCACAGGGGCAGTCACAGCAAGTGTCGGCTCTCTGACGTCAGCAGAATTGCACTCGATCAGCCACCGTAGGTACTTCACACCACACGACCCTACGCGTTTCTTCCGTAAACCGGATTTCAACAGGGGATCAAATGACTCTCATGGCCGATAGCCAGACCCAGCAAAAAAATTTAGATATCAACAACTTCTTGTCATTTCTTATCGCGATATTCCGATTCGATCGGTATTATTGTTCAACCTTAGCTATAGGAAGCAGATCGTGCTTGAGTTGGTGTCTTGTTCATTTATTTATTTACATTTACCCCCTTCTCTTTCTACTTCCTGTGCAATGGGTCACATGTTTTTGTTAGGTCACCGGGCTCTACAGGAAGCTGACCTATTGTATTGTATGTCTCTTTTTATATAGCGCCAAAAGTGTACTCGGCGCTTCACAAAGAATACAGTACAGGGAATTATAATAATACAATAAGTGCAGCAAAATCAGACAATAGGAAAGGAAATCCCTGCCCTGAAGAGCTTACAATCTAAGAGGTTTGATGGTGAACTTACAGAGACAGCAGGTGAGGGAATAAGTGCTGTAGATGGCAATGCTTGGGCACAATGGGTGATAGGAGTGACTGTGAGTGTGAGACAGTAACCATGAGTGCAGGCTATTGCGATGCTTGATTTGTGGGGCGAGTTTTAAGGTTAGTCAGTATTAAAATGAGGGTTAACACAATTTACAGTGGAAGAGATGGCAGGGAGGCGTGGGTGAAATCAGGTGTGTATGTCTGTAAGTCTATTGTCAGCGACTTATTTATTCATAGGTTCAATCTTGTGGATTTCACAAGGGGTGGTGAAAATGTTTTTTTGAAAGAGGCCTAAGAAATGTTTCTGATTTGAAATTGCCATCCCCCCCACAAGCAAAGTACATAAATCAGTCTTCATACTTTTTTTTTCCTTTTATAGTTATGGTTTCATTCTCGTAGGTAAAAACCATTAAAAAAATATCACTAAATTACTACAACTAAATTTTGACTTCAAATGGAACGCGAACCATATTAAATATCTAGGGGTTCAACTAACAAAAAATTATTCAACTTTATACAACGCAAATTTTAAACCATTCTTTGACCAGATAGTCAAGGACTTAGCCACTTGGAACCCATATATAATATCTTGGTTTGGGAGAATAACCACTATTAAAATGAATATTTTACCTAGACTCCTCTATCTCTTTCAAACTCTCCCGGTTAAAATCTGTCAGAAAGATTTAAATAATATTCAGAAGAAAATTTTGAAGTTTGTCTGGCAAAACAGGCCCAGAGTTCGCAAAGATATTCTTTATAAGTCAAAATCAGAAGGAGGCTTAGCTCTTCCGAACTTACAAAACTACTATAGAGCAGCTCAATTAG
The DNA here is from genome assembly GCF_040206685.1 of Ascaphus truei. NCBI lineage: Eukaryota > Metazoa > Chordata > Amphibia > Anura > Ascaphidae > Ascaphus > Ascaphus truei. The sequence continues at coordinate 170,726,263 of NC_134487.1, read as the reverse complement.
GGCAACTTGTTAGCTGGCATTCAAACCCAACCGAAAGGAGGTGGGTCGAGATAGAGGATTCGATTTGCTCCCCATGCAGAATAAAAAATCTTCTCTGGCTCAACAAAAAGTCTAGACCACCCGAGAGTTTCAAGAACCCGGTGATATCCTTTGCCTGTAATATCTGGGACTCCCTCAAATCCAAGTTTCAATTAACCGGTACCCATTCCCTCATGCAACCCCTATTCTCGGACCCCTCTCTTCCTTTTTACAAAGAAAACCCGCTCTCCCGTACCTGGGTTCAAAAAGGACTCACGAGAGTCAAAGATATTCTCGTTCAAGGGAAAGTCCCCCCATTCGCTCCTCTGCAAACGAATCATGATATCCCCTCTTCCGATTTCTTCAGATTTCTCCAGGTTAGATATTATATCCAATCAGCCTATAAATCAAGCCAACCTCATACTTTAACTCTGTTTGAGGACTGGTGTTTACACCAGCCCCACACAAAGGGCATCATCTCCAGAATTTATCAAAGTCTATCCTCTATCAAGAGCAATCAAACCCCCGATAAATATATGGTATCCTGGGAAAAAGATCTTAACGTCTGTATTGATCTCGATACCTGGACAGACATCTGGGAAGCTGCCTCCAAAAATTCATCGTGCGTTGTAATAAAAGAGAATATTTACAAGTTAATATACAGATGGTATATGACTCCTGCCAGACTGCACTCTTTTCTCCCAGGGGTCTCCCCACTGTGCTGACGTGGTTGTGGCGAAGTGGGGAATATTCTGCATATATTCTGGTCATGTCCCAAAATCCAACAAACATGGACGGAAGTGTTCACCTTAATACACAAGATCCTAGAAATCACTGTCCCACATTACCCAGTATATATATTGTTAGGCAAGCCAATAGCCAATATTCCCCGAAAAAAAGCTAGAGTACTAGCCCAAATGTTAAATGCTACACGGTGTACAATTGCCAAAAATTGAAAAACAACCTGCCCCCCCATCCTTAAACCAAATAAACAATAAAATCTGGCATATAGTTTATATGGAAAAACTCTCAGCCTATCTGAACGGTTCTACCTCGCGATTTTCTGAGATTTGGGCCCCCTGGTTTCGCCATGCAGGTATATCCCCATATATAGATTAGAATATTCGGAACAGAGTGATACATGTGGTAACTAAATTGTTGTGTACAATGCTATATTTTTACAAATGCTTCCCCTCCCCCACCTTCCCACCCCCCCTTTTTTTTTTAATCTGTTATATGTTTTGTTAGTTCTTATTTTGTATGAAAAAATGCTCAATAAAAATTCAAGTAATAAAAAAAAAAAAAAAAAAATCACTAGGGCATTCGGTAACATCTATCCTATGTGGAACAGTTTTTGATTGTCCATCCTCCATTTTGTTCCCTCCCCCCCTCCCCCCACAGAAAGGGACTATATTACTCTCTGTGAGAAGCAGCCAATTGGACGCCTCCTTTTCCGCCAGTTCTGTGAAACAAGGGAGGAGCTACAAAGATGCATCCACTTCCTTGATGCTGTGGTAAGAAAACACTTATGAGGTGAAAGTATATAGAGATACTCTGTATCATTCATTACACAGTGCAGCATTTTTATTACTAGGGTGTGGAAATGTATGGATCAGGCGTGTGCAGATACATGCCAACGCGATCTACCACCACTAAATTTGGCAAAATAATAATGTTTTGCGCACCTATCTTTTCTTTATTAATGCAAAATACATTATTACGGAATAAGATTGTCTCGTGTTCACATATTGTTAATCAGACATGGATGCTTTGCACGGCATGGCATCAAAAAGCAATTTGGAGGGGTACAGACATGGGCAATCATTGGGCAGGGATACTCTGGGTAGTCACAGGAGGGGCACAAGGCCATGGGAGTACAATTACCATCTTTCTTTCTTGCGGGGGATCCGTGAGCTGGCGGGCAGCCGGAAGCTGCAGTGGGGGGGAGGGCAGGGATGAGAGCCCCTGGGGGTGGGGGGGCGGGGCGGGGCAGGTCTGTGAGTCAGACAGAGGAGCAGACGCAGGTGGCAGGCACACCACATTTGGGCGCAATGCACTCATGGGCTGTACCAATAGTTCCTTCTTCAGTCAAGCATGGAAGGGCAGACCGCCATCGACGTACTGAGTACCCCGGGTATAGATATTCCACAATACAAAACAGCCAGGTGTTCATAGCGCAAATTGAATAAAAAGGGAATTAAATGTGCAATAAACCCAGTGAATAAATTAGACACTGATATCACATATATACTGCAACTCCGTGGAACAGGATCCTCTGCAGTGGATGCTCCTTGGAACCCTCATATGAAGAAGCCCAAATACATGCAGTATTGTGCATGAACTTTTACCTCCAATAAACAAACACAGGGAGGGAAAAAGCAACTCACACTTTCCCCGCTGGTTAAAAGCAGAGAGTGACTTCGGCAGACTCCAACCCCACTCCAGACTCGTCCGCTCCTCGTGGCGCGTGTGTTCGTATACACGGCTTCCCCTGGTCTGCGTCTCTCACCCGCAGCGTTCCTGGGTTGCCTCACACCAGCCGGTCAAAGTCCCAGTGGAGTAGCAAGCTGCTACGGTGGCCTCTGAAGTCCAAATTCCCAGCACGTTTTGTCCGTATATCGACTTCTTCTGGGGTGTAACTGGGACTTTGACCGGCTGGTGTGAGGCAACCCAGGAACGCTGCGGGTGAGAGACGCAGACCAGGGGAAGCCGTGTATACGAACACGCGCCACGAGGAGCGGCCGAGTCTGGAGTGGGGTTGGAGTGCGCCCGAAGTCACTCTCTGCTTTTAACAAGCGGGGAAAGTGTGAGTTGCTTTTTCCCTCCCTGTGTTGTTTGTTTATTGGAGGTAAAAGTTCATGCACAATACTGCATGTATTTGGGCTTCTTCATATGAGGGTTCCAAGGAGCATCCACTGCAGAGAATCCTGTTCCATGGAGTTGCAGTATATATGTGATATCAGTGTCTAATTTATTCACTGGGTTTATTGCACATTTAATTCACTTTTTATTCAATTTGCGCTATGAACACCTGGCTGTTTTGTATTATTTAATTGCGGTTTGGGACGCCGCAGGTGCTTGGGCAGCATTTTGATTTTGTTTCTTGTTCACTTATATCAATTATATTTGTTTGCGCCTTATTTTTGTTTATTATAGATATTCCGCACAATTCTACAATGGGGCATGTTCTTTATCAGAGGTTGCTAGTGTATAGAGCGACTCGCCATCAATATACAGCGCAGCATGTTCACTGTCAGAGGGTGGAAGCGGACAGACGCTCTTCATCCCCATACCGCGCAGCGCGTTCATTGTAAACGTTTTTCTCTCGCCTCGTTAGACAGAATATGAAATTTCTCCGGATGAGAAAAGGAAGGAGACGGGCGAGGAGATAATCAGGAGGTTCTTTAACTCGGAGGTGAGGACCCGTGAGAGTTTTACATTGTTCCAAGAGATACTTCAATCTGAGATGCAGTACCGTGTGTGTAAATGGGATCTGAATGACAGTCCTACGCTGTGTACAAAAGTACACCTGTACAAATGTTTTCTAGATGTAGCCAACGTTATTACTCCCGCTGGCGCGGGTGAAATAGGATTAGCTCTCGCGTGTGGCTGATTCAACACAGTGGTATCTTCTCCCGCGGGTGCGTTGTGTTTATCCTACCGCAGCGCGCCAATGCTGGCTACATCTCTATATATGCAGCAAGTGAGTTTTCGCTGTTCTTTAAATACAGTCAAAATGTTACCTTGAGTAAGTACACGGTGTAGCCCTGCAGTAAGTTTCACATGAGTTGATGTAATGAGTTATCGGACCTATTTATTCTGTCCCACGACACACTTGTGGGAACTGGCTCCTCCGTCTGTGCTGGACAGAGAACTAGCTTCAATTGGACAGGTATAAGAGGCCCCCCTCCCCTCCCTCGCAGACACAAAGGTTGGCCCCTTCCCTTTATCTTTTTCATCCAGTGTGTGTGACTGCCATTTCTACTTCCCCCTGGGTTTTTCGTGCCGCTCCGTCCTCGTCCCCAGGCTCCGCCCCACGTCGGCGGTGGTCTTGCAGTGAATACAGCATGTCTAATGTCGTTTTGGATCTCTGCCTGCTGGCTTCTTCCTGGGGGAGGTGGTGCAGGGTCTGAGCCTCCTTTGTGCCAGGCCTGCTTGCATTATCAGATGCTGCTAGCTTATTTCGTGTAGCTAGTACGCCTATGCCCGATAAGACTAAGAGATATGCTATATGTGCCAAAGAGATAGCGAACAGGCGTTACCTGTCAAATGAAATGTGTAACTGGCGTAAGGCTTTGAAGCACAAATCAGCAGAACCTATAGACTCTTCAGTCTCCACGAGCGTACGCATGGCTTTACTGAACTAATCTAATAAAGTACTTAGTGGTAGGGGGGAAATTACATAAACATTTGTTGGTGGCCACAGAAGAAAAAAATGGAAACCCCCTGATAACAACACTCCCTTATCAAAGGATTATTAGTCTGTCCTTTTTGAACAGAAGAGGTTGCAGATTGGGAGTTGGCACGGAAGGTAGCTGTCCCTCTCACAAGGTTTAGTAGAATGCTGCAGTTCTGTGGGCAGAGAACTCTTCATTTTCGAGGCAATGTGGCACAGATGGCGAGCTCACTGGAGAGCGCTTTTATTTCAATGTGCAGAAGCCAGCGGTGGCAGTGGTATGTATCTCGAGCCCTCACCGCCTGGCTGGGCTATAGAGAGGTGGCAGGACTATCACAGGGGAAGATTGATGAACATTTCCTGATTTCGAAAGCTAGTAACTTGACTTTTCTCATGGGATGCGACTTCCAGCATCATTAAGTTGGTCGCAATGTCTACAGCTAATGTGGTGACTACCAAGAGACCTTGTAGCTGAAGTCTTGGATAGCAGATACAAGCTGTGTTTAGTGCCATTTTAATGGGGGGTGGGGGGGTTGCCTGTTTAGGGCAGGAACTAGAGGATCCTGATATAGAGCCTCTGGTGGAAAAAGCAGGTTTGTTCCTTGAAATAATTTATATATCATCCTTTTGATCTTCCTTCCATGGCTACGGATTGGTCTCCACCTCGGTACGTTCTTCACAGGGTGACTGACCCATGTGCTATCTCCAGATTCAGAGGATCAAGATCCGCAGGAGGCAGAAAGAGGCTCTTTAACGCAAGGGTTTAAGAATGAAGATTTCTGATGCCGGGGTCTGTCCAACAGTGGGAGTCGGGCTACTGAACTTCGCAGAGCCATGGGAAAATGACAACTGCTAGCAGGTGCTTTAGTTGCATGATTGGTTAGATGAAGGAATTAAAAACTATTGCACCTTGCAGGTTTTGCATTTTTAGGGCACCCAAGCAGGCAGCCCTAAGAGGAATTTTGGATGGGTTATTAACCAATGCAGTGATCAGCAGCCTTCCAAAGTGAGAAGAATTAAAGGTTCATATTCGTCCCTATTTTTGGTACTGAAACCTTCAGGTTCAGGCCCATAAATTGCTTCCTGAGAAGGATATGATTCCAAATGGAGACGATAACGTTTGTGTTAAATAGTCTAGATCTCGGTTGCTTATTTACTTATTCCCATTTACTCCAGTTACTAGAAGTATTTAAGGTTCTGCATAAAAAAAAACAGAGTGCAATCTTGTTCCATTCAACGCCTCGCCTTCCAGGCTCTCCTCTGCCTTAAGAACGTTTACAACGCTCCTTGTGTTTTTGGCATCATAACTAAGGCAGGAAGGAACCATCTAGGCTGTTCCCTACCTAGATGGTTGACTAGTAAAAGCTTAAACATTAGCAAAACTGTCCATTCACATAGAAAGGGTCATTTGTGTCCTCCAGGGGCCTGGTTGGAATTTTAATGCAGAGAAAAGCACTTGATGCATGTATCCCCAAGACTGGTGCTCATGTGGGGCCAGCCACAGATATAGTTTATGGTAACCAAGACAAATTGGAATTGGATGTTTCTGCTCAAAGTTTTTAAACGATTGCCAGTAACATTTAGACACCATGACTGACAGGGCGCTTATTTTGTGGTTTTCCCTTGATTCCATTAGTTCTGAATAAATTAAAGAACAGCAAAACTACCCTCGTAACAAAGTAGCAATAGTTCCATTTTAATCCACTGGGGGGTGGATTTGCATCTCCTACCCCTTCCCCTTCCCTCTATCCAACCTTCATGGCATCTGCCCATGATACCAAATTTGACATCCCAGAGACAAGGGCACATTCGCAGTTACTTATGGGGGAAATGGTGCAGCATGGTTGCATCGAGGAAGATATTTCTGTCACAAGGCACATCGCGGGTTATTGATACCCTACAAAAGGCCAGAAGCATTGTGACTAGGCGTTCATATGCCAGGGCATGGAGATGTTTTTCTTTATGGTGCAGAAAGACACTTGGAGCCTCTGAAAGGCCTTTATTCTGATCATCCTGGAATTTCTTCAGTGATTTTATAAGAACATAGCTTCCAGTTTGTTGAAGGTGCAGGTGGCAGCGCTTGGAGGTAACAGGGACCAGCCTTTGACAAAACCTCCATTAGCCCTTCTTTTTAAGCCTACATTAAAAATCAAACCTATGTCCTGTACATTCTTGGGACTCGCCACTTTCCAGTGGAAATCACATCTGCCAGGAGGATAAGGGAGTTACAGGCTCTGTCCTCGGAGGAACCATAGCTACACTTTCATGCAAACATTGATTCTTAAGGCACAGCCAGACTTCAGTTCTAAAGTCTGTATATATTTTAATTGGAGGCATTTCTGTTCTAAATCTAATCCATCGAACGCTAAAGAGGAGAAACTGAATTAGTTGAATCTAGCTCGATGCTTAACGGTGCATCTGTCGCACTAGCAGATTCCATGAAGATGGAAAAACCTTGTGCAGTTTGCGGGTCCCAAAAGAGTTTTCTGGCGTCAACCTTTGACAAGTGGATAACAGAAGCCTATCGGACCCAGGGCAAGTTGTCCTCTAGTATTGTCAGGGCACATTCAGCCAGGGCCCTGGCAACTTCGTGGGCTGAAAGGAGTCAAGCATCAGCAGAGAGACCCAAGGCGGCTACTTGGGCTTGGCCAACTCATTCATAAACCACCATTGACTGGATGTAACAGCCTCTGCAGACATGTCCTGTGGGGGAAGAGTTCTACACGCCGGGGTGTTCTGTAATTCCTCCCAGGTCTCAGTCCTGTGGTGTGTCCCGTAGGTGTGCACTCATGTGGGACTTGGACAAAAAGGAATTCTTACCACCATTGCATTTTTGGTCAGACCTCATTACGTCAGCGCACCGGAACTTTCCTCCCTAATAAATGTGTTGAGATTAATGAAGTTGTGTTTTTCTGGGGGGGGGGGGGGGGGGTGTCCTCCTAGCTTTATTTCTTTTTGTGCCACAGCGTAATTGTATAGGGCAGGTGTGCACAAACTCTTCTCCTTGCACCCACCCCACCCTGCCTGCTCTCGCCCCTTGCTCGTGCCCTACATCACCCCTCCCCCCCCTCCTCCCTTGGCTCAGGCGTCAAATGACGCCGCAGGGTCATTTGAAGTCACATTGCCATGACGACACGTCGCTGGAAAGTCACAGTAAGTAAAGTTACAGAGGCCTCGCGCGATCCCCGGCATTTAATTGAAATCGTTCGGGGACGCACGGGGCCTCTGTAACCGCCACGCCCCATCTCCGGGTGCGCCCCCCTGGTATATGGTAATGTCAAGAGGGTAGTTGTGTATGCCTATAGTAACTCGTGAAAATGTACGGTTATCGATATGTATACTTATAATATAGAGACAATGTATGCCTATAACAGTGTTTAATATATACCTATAGTAAGTTTGTGTTTGTATGCATGTCAAGTTTGTAATCAACATGTTTATACTTGCTATATATTTTCATCTTGTGCATGTTGTCAAAATATATACCTATAGTGTCATGTATGTAATGGAAATATATAAATACAGGCAGCGCTCGGTTATCCAACGGAATCCGTTCTGGAAGTGGCGTTGGATAGTGAAACCGTTGTAAAGTGAGTCCCATGTTAATCAGGGGCGGTGAGCGTTGGATAACGCATTCAGGCGTCAGATAACGCATTCCGGTATCGAAAAACGGCCCATAGGGTTGCATTGTAAAGCGCTGGATATAACATTCGTTGTAAAGTGAAACGTTGGATAACGAGGACTACCCGTATAGCCGGCATCATGTACCGCATGCACACCTATAGCAAGCATAACACTTCTAGAAAGTGTTCAAATGTATTTATTTAAGTTGTATTGAAGTATATATAGTTGATGTATGGTTGTACTAAGAAATGTTTACTTGCCACGTTCTCTTGTAAAGAGCGTCAAATATGTACATCTGAACCCTTCAAAAGTGTGTGTGTGTGTGTGTGTGTGTGTGTGTGTGTGTGTGTGTGTGTGTGTGTGTGTGTGTGTGTGTGTGTGTGTGTATAACCTGGGTGTGTGTATAACCTGCCTGTGTATCTCTGGTACAAGCACTGTCTTCTCTATACAGTAAGTGAAAGTAAAATAATAGATTTATTGGTGAAGGCAAGTTCTGGTTCGCTCTCGCACTACAGTGTATGTAAAGGGTGAGAGCGCCATCTATGGGGTTTGCACTGTTAATGCGGGTCTTTTTCTACCATAGTCCCTTGAAATATTATGGTTTTATTAGTGTCATAGAATTGAAAAGTGTTTGTGTGTTTTGAATCTTTTCTTCTTTGTGGTAATTTCCCCCCCTCTTTGTCCCTAAATGACCACCTCCTTCTCTTCTCTATAGTCTCTGGATTATATACCTGAGATAAGCGAACCCCATATAGAGGAGTGCATGGAGAACTTTGAGAAGAACCCCAGCAGGGAGATCTTCGCCGACTGCCTTAGGTGAGAGACATGCCGGTGTTTCTAGGTGCTGTCCCTCCTGCGAAAGGGTCCAATTCATTGGATGGGTGCAGCTTTTTAATAGTTCTGAGACCTCCCAGCATTCAAACACCCCACATCTGTAATAACCGCTGTTAGACCTGCAGTGCTAACTATTTATTTCTTTTATTTTTACGCCATGTTAATGAAAATAGTCATTGTCTGTATACAGGTTCTAAGTGGTACTGACCCTTTCATGCATTAAACATGTCAGCTCCATTAGGTGATTTTGTGTCTACGGCGGCCTGGCCCTTTAATGTCGGTGTATCCCATGTTTTTACGCTTTTTAGTCTCGCTTTATAATGTAGTGAAAAATTGATACTGAGATCTTGCTGCTTATTTCCCTGTATGTAGCAGCAAATGTGTGTGTTTTTTTTTTAAAGGCTGCTGATTTCATAAGGCTAAACTAACTGTATTGATTGGTTTATTTTCTGACCCAGCCTCCTTCATGAATACCTCCGAGGGTCTCCATTCGAGGAATATCAGGACAGTATGTATTTCGACAGATTCCTGCAGTGGAGAAGTCTTGAAGGGTAAAAAAAATGCCAGCTATAAACGTGTGTGTGTCTGTGTGTGTCTGGGTGTGCGTGTTACATTTTTTAATCTACACCCATAGAACACCGTAACATATATATTTACACTCTGTGTATATACTTGGGGTGTGTGTATACACAGACACACTTCTAATCGATCACTATAATCAATCTTTATACATCTATAATCGATCTTTATATATCTAGAATCGATCTCTATATATCGTATTTAGACCCCAGTGCAATAAAATCTGACTTTACATTATTCCTGCAAAGTAGAGGGTCTGCCAATGATGTGTGTGGGTCTAACTGGGGCCTTATTCTATGGCAGTGCACTCGGCACTAATGTGTGTTGTTTTTGCTGTTCTTTTGTAGGCAAGTGGTTACGAAGGACACTTTCAGGCAGTACAGAGTGCTAGGAAAAGGGGGGTTTGGAGAGGTAAGGGTATTTCTAATTCCTTATAACTGCTCCTATTGCTCCATATAAACCCCTGGCTGTTGCTCCTCGCTGTCCTGTGTTGTCCTGCCTGGTCATGGTTACAGAGGGTGCTTACTTCTCCTCCCTCTCGCAGGTGTGCGCGTGTCAGGTTCGAGCCACGGGGAAGATGTACGCCTGCAAGAAACTAGAGAAGAAGCGGATCAAGAAGCGGAAAGGAGAATCCATGGCTCTGAACGAGAAGCGGATTCTGGAGAAAGTGAACAGCCGCTTTGTGGTACGAAGCCTCTGACTTTGTGTGTGTGTATATGTACCTATACCTGGTCTGTTGTGAACAGCACAGAGGACAGGTAGAATACTGATATATATATATATATATATATTGTTATAGGTACAGTACTGATATATAGGGACCCTTATATGGTAGATTTTAGATACAGCTGGTCTTGGCTACAGCACATGACAGGCGCATTATTGATGTGGGACAGTTGGGATATGATATACATAGGTAGGTAAAGCTGGTCTATTGGGCACAGCACCTACAAGAGGTTCAATATTGCTATACAGGCACAGTTGGGGTATGTTGGTACATAATGTCCAGATTGAGTACAGCATATATAGGACAGGAGCAGTACATAATATCTTGTCAGATTCCCTCACAAAGTGTGCGTGCGTACACACACGTACATGTGTATACACACACACGTACACGTAGATACATACGTACACATACATACACGTGAACACATACGTACGTACACATACATACACATACATTCGTGTGCACGTATGCGTACGCACATGTACATGTACACGCATGTACGGACACACGTATGTACGGACACACGTATGTACGTACACACACGTGTGCGCATGTATATATAATCGCCTCCCTTTTGGTTCAGGTCAGTCTGGCGTACGCTTATGAAACTAAAGATGCCCTGTGCCTGGTCCTCACTATAATGAACGGCGGGGACCTGAAATTCCACATCTACAGCATGGGTAACCCCGGCTTCGAGGAGGAGCGCGTGGTCTTCTACGCAGCCGAGATTTGCTGTGGCCTTGATCACCTGCACCAAGAGGGCATAGTGTACAGGTGAGGAGCCTCTAAGTAACCCTCCCCCCATAGGAAACTAATGGAGACAAAGCTGACAATACAGGTGCCGCCTCACACGCTGCCTGAACCCTCCCTGCCATTTCATCGTCTTCAACACACACACACACACCCATATATACATTGTATGTATGTATGTATGTAAAACAAAAAGGAAAAGCGCGCAGTCCTTGTGCATGATAAATGTATAACCAGATTTATTAGCATAGGACAACGAGATAATAAAAATACATAATATATCAAACAAGAGATACAGGTAGGACACCAGATAAACTGAGTCTCCCAATGGAGAGGAGTAAGCATATTTCTAAGGCTGAAATAAGTCTGGAGCTGAGTGTAGGAAGTGTGTGAGGGGCAAGCAGATACCTGGCATTCGATGCGATACTGGCCAGAGTCTCGTAGTAATTCCAGTGAGTGAAAACAAGGTGAAGGTGAAGCACCCAGTCCGGCAGTTATTAAACAGATCCAAATGCTTCTTGATGATAAGTCTTTACTAACCTTCCTGCTCCTGGAGGGGAGACTCCCAATTGAGCTGATCCGGGATGTCCGCCAGTAGCCCACTCGTCACCTGGGACCTCCGTGAGCATGACAAGGAAAGTTGTCTTCTGAAATGAAGGTAACGTAAAGCCGGAATAGCCCTGCCACCAGAATAAAATGTCCGCAGGTCTCAGGCAGTGCCGCGTGGCAGCATCGATCCCCTGCGGCTGGAAGTCACCGTGTAGTAGGCAGATAATTTCTCCCTGATGAAGTCAGCATCACAACTGACGAAACGCGTTGGGTGACGTCATCACGTTTGACACCGGATCAGCTGTGTGCGGAGTTCCCTACCAGATGAATAGAAGGCTGACTAGATCTATTTGCCCAGGAGCAGTCTTTGTATTTGTGATGGACGGAATCCATTTGTACTGGGGGGACGATATAGATTTACCTGGCTACAGAAGATCTGCGAATCCTGTGGTGATAACTTACATCTGCAGACACTTGCTGTCTGCCTACTACACAGTGAAGTCTGACCACCGAGGATCGAAGCTGCCATACGGCACCGTCTGATACTGCCACATGGCACAGTCTGATACCTGCAGACATTTTATTCCGGTGGCAGGGTGTCACGCTGTACAGCCCGCAGACCAGACCAGTCCCCTGTACTGAGGTGGGATGTAGAGTATATGCACCGACAGCAGAGTGGGCTTGTCCGGGATGTGGCGTAGTAGTATGGCCAGGCCTGGATGTAGATAAAGAATGGTCAAGTACTTGCCGAGTCTGAGGATATAGAAAGTTCCGTAGTCAAAATCTGTAGCTGAGTCCGAGGTTCTTAGAGGTTAGAGTAGTCTGTAGGAAAGCCGAGTTCAGGAGCAAGAGGGGGTATTCAGATGAGCCGGGTCAGTAGCTGTAAGGAATAAACACAAGAGAGCACGACACAGGTTCCAGGCAACACAGGTAGCAAGGAGCTATGCAGAGCAAGGAAGTGAAGGCAAAGCAGGATATTTAAAGCGGCAGTGACCAATCCGGACGAGGGGCATGGCGGGGGCGTGTCGAGGAGCTGCTCGTGAGTGGCTGAGAGACCAGGAAGTAGTAGAGCACAGCTGAGGGTGCTGGAGACATGGTGAAGATTCGAGCGGGGGGCGGAGACAGGCATAAAGGGCGCACTATAAATCCTTGAAGGAAGCGCACGCTCTGTAACACCAGCACCAGAATCCAAGATGGCGGAGTTCAAGGTATGCGCTGGGCGGCGGCATGGGTGGGGGCAGGGGCAGCAGCCGCTGCAGTACTGGTAGTGGGTAAGGAGGAGTCACGCCGCAAAGGACGTGGCCACCGATTCCTTACAGTACCCCCCCCCCCCTCCCCTTCAGGATCGACCTCAGGACGATTCATCCAAGGCTTCTGTGGAAATGTCTTGTGGAAGCGATTGAGTAGAGCTGGAGCATGAATGTCTTCCCTTGATATCCAGGGACGCTCTTCTGGACCATAGCCCTTCCAATGTACAAGGAACTGTACTTTTCCCCTAGATATATGGGAATCCACGATGGACTATACCTCGAATTCTGAGTGTCCTTGGACCGTAACAGGGTTGGGTTTACGGGTTTTTGCAGGGAAGCGATTGCTCTGAACTAAAGGTTTGCGCAGGGATACATGGAACGCGTTGGGAATGTTCATGGTTGGAGGCAACTGTAAACGTAACGTGACAGGATTGATTTGTTCCTGAATCAAGAAAGGCCCCAAAAACCTAGGCGCCAATTTCGGGGTAGGAGTCTTCAGTCTGATATTCTTTCTGAAAGCCAGACTCGGTCCCCTGGCTTGTAATTGGGAGCCTGTTGATGACGACGATCTGCTTGAGACTTGGACCTCTGAGCTGCACTAAGGAGTGCGGATTGGATCTTGATCCATGAGTTCTGTAGTGTGGTTACCTGTTCATTGGCTGCAAGCACTCCTGAGGGAGTGTTGGAGATTGGAAGCCGACTTGGATGAAAGCCGTAATTCACGAAAAACGGAGATTCTTGCGTAGATTCATTACGGAGAGAATTGGAAGCAAATTCCGCCCATGGTAACAGATCAACCCAATATCTTGGGTATCAGAAAAGAAGCATCGTAGATACTGTTCAAGGCTTTGATTAAGTCTCTCAGTTTGCCCATTAGTTTGGGGGTGATAGCCTGAAGAGAAGGATAAGGCCATACCAAGCCTCTTGGAGAAAGCACGCCAAAACCTTGATATGAATTGCGATCCTCGGTAAGAAACTATGGACGTAGGGATCCGTGGATATGAAACACTTCTTTGGTAAAAATATCTGCCAGGGTGGGAGAGGAGGGAAGACCCTTGAGGGGAACAAAATGGGCCTGTTTCAAAAATCGGTCTACTATGACCAAAATGGTAGTCATACCTCTGGAGGGCGGAAGATCTACAATAAAATCCATCGAAATATGTGACCATGGACGATCAGGTACTGGAAGAGGCATAAGTAACCCGGAAGGCTTTTGATGAAGAGTCTTGTTCTGTGCACAAACTGGACAAGCGCGCGTAAATTCGTGAATGAGTTTTGCCATATTAGGCCACCAAAAGGTGCGCTAAATGAGATCCAAAGTTCTTCTGAAGCCGGGATGGCCAGCTGACCGGACGGAATGACCCCATTCCAAGATCTTCTGATGAAACTTGGGGGTGGCATAAAGGGTTCCTTCCGGTACCTCTAGACCACTCGGAATCTGTGACTGGGGTTCTACGATCTTTTCATGAATATCAAAAGTGTTGGCGGAGACTATGCATTTCGAAGGTACAATTGTTTCTGGGATTTCTTCGGATTTTTTCTCAGGGGAAAATTGTCTGGACATGGCATCAGCTTTTATGTTCTTCGTGCCGGGGATGTACGATAGAGTATAATTAAATCTTGGAAAAAAAAGTGCCCAGTCGGGTCGCCACTCCTGTAAAGCTATCTTGATGGCCAAGAGTTCTCTATTGCCGACATCATAGTACTTTTCAGCAGGGGAGAACTTTTTCGAAAAAAATCCACATGGATGCAATTTATCTTGAAGGGAGAGTCTCTGGGAGAGAATGGCACCCGCACCACAATCAGAGGCGTCCACTTCTAACGTAAACAGAAGACTAATATCAGGATGACGAAGGATGGGTGACGAAACAAAAGCTTGCTTTAAGGTTTCAAAGGCGGAGACGGCCTCCGGAGGCCACACAGATGGGTTGACTCCCTTCTTAGTAAGTGCATTGATGGGAGCTACAGTGGTAGAAAAATTCCAGATTAATTTTCTATAGTAATTGGAAAAGCCCAAAAAACGCTGAATGGACTTAAGAGAATTGGGCAGGGGCCAATCCAAAACAGCCTTAAGTTTTTCTGGGTCCATCGAAAATCCTTTATCCGAAATGATATAGCCTAAGAAGGTGGTAGAAGACTGATGAAAAATATATTTCTCGACCTTTGCGTAGAGATTATTGACACGGAGATGAGAGAGGACAAGTCTAGTATGCTGGACATGATCTTGAAGATTCCCAGAAAAAAATAGAATATCGTCAAGGTAAATAATTACGAAGGAATTGAAAACATTGCGAAAGACATCATTCATAAAATCCTGAAAGACAGCAGGAGCATTGCATAAGCAAAATGGCATCCCGAGATACTCGGAGTGTCCGCTTCTTGTATTGAAGGCGGTTTTCCATTCATCGCCTTCTCGAATACGTATGAGGTTGTAGGCTCCTCGGAGGTCTAGCTTGGAAATTTTTTGGGCCCCTTGAAGCCTACCAAACAGTTCCGAAATCAGAGGCAGGGGATACCGGTTTTTGACAGTAATGAGATTGAGGCCCCGGTAGTCAATGCATGGTCTCAGGGATCCATTCTTTTTCTTCACAAAAAAGAAACCGGCTCTGGCGGGAGATGAAGAGTTGCGAATGAATCCCTTCTCAAGATTCTCTTTGATGTAGGTTTCCATGGCTTCAGTCTCTGGGGAGACAAGGAGTAGGACTTAGACTTTGGCAGGACGGCACCAGGGACCAGATCAATGGGACAATCATAGGGTCTATGAGGAGGCAGGACCTCTGACTGAGACTTACTGAAAACATCGATGAAATCCGCATATACTTCGGGAAGAGTGGAGTTACTATCAGAAGGCGTTTCCATTCCCGCGATACCTGTGGCAGGAGCTATGACCGGTGAGGATAAGGCGTCTGTCTCTGGCTCCCAATGAATCTGTTTGCTGTCCCTCCAATTTATGTGTGGGTTGTGATGCTGTAACCAAGGTAACCCTAGGATAACTGAAACATCAGGATAGTGTATTACGTCAAAGGAGATGATCTCGGTGTGAGTACCGGCAGATAAAGTGAGAGGAAGAGTCTCTAACGTGATGAAAGCTGGTTGCAAAAGACGTCCATCAATAGCCTCGAGTCCAATTGGTGCTTTCTTGGAGATAAGAGAAATCTTGTTACGGGTGGCGAACTCTTGGTCCACAAAATTACCACCGGAGCCTGAATCGAGAAAAGCAGCAGTAGTTACACGAAAATTCGGGCCTTCAAGCGAAACTGGGAGCAGAATCCTTTTAGGGAGTTCCTCTTTAGAGAGGGAGCGAGAAGAAATTGATCCGAGGGCGAGTCCCTCTAGCGTGGCTGGTCCCGTTTGTTCCTTGGGCCTCAAAGGACAAAAACGTACCACATGATCTGGTGATCGACAATAATAGCATAGGCCCTCATTCTGGCGGCGAACACTCTCGGCCGTCCTGTCGGGAGTACGGATCTGCTGACTGTCGATCTGCATGGGCTCCACAGCCTCAGAAACAGGCCGAATAACCGGAGGAGGCCTAGGATAAGGAGGGTCAGAAGGCACGAACCTGGGACGTTGGCGTTCATGACGTCGCTCCTGGAGGCGCTGATCCACGCGTATGCACTGTGCGATCAAATCCTCCAATGCTTGGGGTCGGGGCTGGGCTGCAAGTTCATCCTTTACAGATTCGGACAAACCATGCCAAAATACAGCAGTAAGTGCCTCTTCGTACCAACAAGTCTCTGCTGCGACGGTCCGGAATTCCAGTGCATGGCCACGGACCTACGACTCTGAGACAAATAAACTAGAGAAGAGGCAGCAGTGTCCCTGTGAGCAGGAATATCAAATACCTGCTGGAATTCTTGGCGGAAGAGCTGGTAATCCGAGGAGATCTCCGGACGCAGTTCCCAGATGGGAGAATCCCAGGCCAAGGCATCCCCTGTTAAGAGAGTGTAAAGATAGGCTACCTTGGTGTGTCCGGTAGGAAAAAGCCTGGGAGACATTTCAAACTGAATTTCACACTGGTTCAAAAAACCTCGACAGGCCAGAGGGTCACCCGCATATGCTTTAGGCGGAGTTCCGAAGGCCGGGCGCTTCCAGGTGCGGCTGCAGCTGGTGGCAGAGTGGGCTGTAGTGAGAGAGTGGATAGCTGTTGAATCAAAGCGGAAATCTGCGTTCCCAAAGCTTGGATGCATTGCGCAAGGGTCATAAGTAGATCCCCCACCTCAGCCAGGTCTGCATTTGGGCTCTGCATAATGTCACGCTGTGCAGCCCGCAGACAAGACCAGTCCCCTGTACTGAGGTGGGATGTAGAGTATACGCACCGACAGCAGAGTGGGCGTGTCTGGGATGTGGCGTAGTAGCGTAGCCAGGCCTTGATGTAGATAAAGAATGGTCAAGTACTTGCCGAGTCCGAGGATATAGAAAGTTCCGTAGTCAAAATCCGTAGCAGAGTCTGAGGGTCTTAGAGGTTAGAGTAGTCTGTAGGAAAGCCGAGTTCAGGAGCCAGAGGGGGTATTCAGACGAGCCGGGTCAATATCTGTAGGAATAAACACAAGAGAGCACAACACAGGTTCCAGGCAACACAGGAAGCAAGGAGCTATGCAGAGCAAGGAAGTGAAGGCAAAGCAGGATATTTAAAGCGGCAGTGACCAATCCGGACGAGGGGCATGGCGGGGGCGTGTCGAGGAGCTGCTCGTGTGGCTGAGAGATCAGGAAGTAGTAGAGCACAGCTGAGAGTGCTGGAGACGTGGTGAAGACTCCCACGCCGAGCGGGGGGCGGAGACAGGCATAATGGGCACGCTATAAATCCTTGAAGGAAGCGCGCGCTCTGTAACACCAGCACCAGAATCCAAGATGGCGGCCGCGGCGGAGTTCAAGGTATGCGCTGGGCGGCGGCATGGGTAGCGACGGGGGGCAGGGGCAGCAGCCGCTGCAGTACTGGTAGTGGGTAAGGAGGAGTCACGCCGCAAGGGACGTGGCCCCCCGATTCCTTACACAGGGCTATTCCGGCCTCACATAACATTCATTTCAGCAGACCGCTTCCCTTGTGGTGCTTGTTTCCACTCACTGGAATTACTACGAGCATCTTGTCAGTATTGAATTCCAGGTATCTGTTTGCCCCTCACACACTTCCTACACTCAGCTCCAGAGACTTATTTCAGCCTGAGAAATATATTTACTCCTCTCTATTGAGAGAATCAGTTTATCTGGTGTCCTACCTGTATCTTTTGTTTTATATATTATGTATTTTTATTATCTCTGCTACTGGATCTTTGTTGTCCTATTTTAATAAATCTTGTTATACATTAGGATTCTGCGCTTTTCCTTTTTGTTTTACATGTCTTTGGAAATAGGTTAATTTCCTTGAGAACATACAGAACACCTACAAGCTCAAATTGAACCCCCAAAATACCCACAACATATATATAAGCATATAAGTTTCACAGAGGAGTGCTTCTGAGCATGGCAATATATATTTAAAACCAGAGACATAACATAAAACACAGACAAAGCTAAGTGCACATCCAGAAATACGGATTTATATACTTATATACGGACAGATTTATTATAAATCATTCTTCCTGGCAATGCACAGGTTATTAAGAATTTATATTAGTGTAGGGACCCTTGAAACGTGGTCTGCCGTGAAGCTTGGCTCAAGGGCTTACAACAATTTGGCCAAAATGTTAAACTAAAAGACCATTTTATTTATTAGTTATTTATACATGTATATTTAGGCAATGTACCGTATATAAGTTTTTCTGGATGTGCACTGAGCTTTGTCTGTGTTTTATGTTATGTCTCTGGTTTTAAATAATTTCCTTGAGAAGCTGCCGTATTCCCAGCTGTATGCACTCCCTCTCATAGTGACTTTCACCTGAGTGGTTACAGTCTACAATTAACACCACACTATTCCTCCTCCTAAATGTAACCTTATTTAAATTGCACATTTGAATTTATCTATTGATCTTATCATTTATATTGAGCACTGGTTATTTTCTTGATATAATATATATATATATATATATATATCTATCACAAGTTCTTCAGAACTAGGTGATACCTTTTTTATTTGGACTAACAATTTATGCCATAGGACAAGCTTTCGAGAGTTCTCCTCTCTTCCTCAGGTATGCAATAGGATGCATGAGGAAGAAAGGAAATCTCTCGAAAGCTTGTCCTATGGCATAAATTGGTAGTCCAAATAAAAAAGGTATCACCTAATACTGAAGCACACATTTATTCTGCACTATCAAACTGGACTAACACGGCTATTTCCATTGTATATATAAAAAGCCTGTCACAGTAACCCAGGACTTTTAACACCATTTATATTTAAGGGATACATCAATAGGCAAAACACAGTAATGAAATAAAATTAGGTTAATTTGGTAAAGACCTCGGAAACACACAGCAATACAAAATACAGAGAATATACACACTTACTGGGGTCTGGGGTTTGAGTACTAGATTTTCCTAGTTGCAAGGCGCCTGCTTCAGCAAAGGCTTACCTTGATTGGACCCTCGTCTTGGACTGAAATCCAGCCTGCTGGCTAGGCCTCTCCATGCTCCCTGTGTGAATAGCCCTTTCACTCAGAAACACCTTTGAGAGGCCCGCCAGCAGCTGCTAGTCTTAAAGTCTCCAACGTCAAATTACACCGTGTTGCCATGGCAACGGGAAGCTGTGGCGTCCTATCCTCCTTTTTTACATATCCTCCTTTTTAGCATGGTTACATGTCAGCACATGGCATTTCATTGTTAATTTGTTTTTTAATTTATCATTATGTTATGTATATATTTTTTCTCCTTGCCCCTCCTATTTATTTTTTTGTGTGTTTATTATTTTTGTGAATTGTTTGTTTGTTTACTACTCACTTTAATATCCTTATCCCTGAAGTACCCCCTTTGAAGGGTTAGTCCCAAGTGTGCTATTGATTAGCATAATTACCAGGGAATATATAAGGGACTGTAGTACCTCCATGTTTCAACCCCTGATGAAGTCGGAACGCTGCCGACGAAACGTGTAGGGTGTTTGGACATTCCTAAGCTTTTGTTACTGGGGGAACCAGGAAGCCTAGGAAATTTGGACTGTGCACTCTGTTCCGGTAGGAAGAGCTTTGGTGGCCCACCACCGGAAGCTGATACGCATCATCAGCCCAGCTAGGAAGCAGTGTTCCTGACACTGGCCTCACCTGATACCTGAGGAATGATCCTATTCTGTTCTACGATTATGTACCAGCTACACTTCTGAGTAGCTGGATTACTTTGGTGCCAATAAATAGTTTTTATTTATGGAATCGTGCTATGGAGCCCGCGCTCTCCTTCTTTGTTTTATTTCTATATACACACACACATATACACATATACACACACACACACACACACCTGTAATACTTCCCTGTCAGGAACAATGGGATTTAAAGCCTCACCAATGATCTAATGTAATTGCCAGGTAGATTTCCTGCAAGTTTCACCATGTACATTATAAAATCCGCCCCCGATTTTGCTTGATTTTGTCCTTTGCTTGAAAAGTTTTTAGTTACGTAATTTGTTCTTTTTTCAGGGATTTAAAACCAGAAAATATTCTTTTAGACGATGATGGTAAGTGACGCACAGAGAACAGGTACAATCTTCCTTCCATAATGTTTCTTAAAGCAGACTTTAAAATAGCAAAAAACCCTTTATTTTGATAAACTGGATGTGATCCTGGTGGTCTCTGGTGCCAAACTGTCAGTGTGAGATCCTGGTTTCCGAGATACTTACCGATTCAAGTTACCGGTGTTACTTTTTGGTATTGCTCAGTTTTACATTTCCCTCCAATAGAAAGCCGCAACAGTTAATGGTAACTGTTTTACCTTTTGGTAAACCAACATTTTGTTTCTCGTAGATGGTACCTTCACCAGTTAGTATCTTGAAAACAAGGGGTGTCTCGGAACAGAAAATAGCAAGGCTGAGCTCAGATGTCCCCAGGTTCCCATCTTATACAGGGGGACATGGGGAAAGCGACCAGAATTGCTGCTGTTAGCATCTTGCAGCATTAAAACCCTTAGACAAGGTTTACATGACTGAAGTGCTTTCACTTTAGTGTGTGTGTGTGTGTGTGTGTGTGTGTGTGTGTGTGTGTGTGTGTGTGTGTGTGTGTGTGTGTGTGTGTGTGTGTGTGTGTGTGTGTGTGTGTGTGTGTGTGTGTGTGTGGTACCTCCATGTTTCATCCCATGATGAAGTCGGAACCCATGACTTAAGGGGCTGAATACTTATGCAACCAGTAAATTTAATTTAGTACATTTCCTTTGCTGACATTTAACATATAAAGTGTTCAGCTTAACCATGACCGCTTTGTAGCTTTGAATAAAAATAGTTTGTTTTTAAAAAATGCACGTACATTTGTAATTCAACAAACTCGTGACTATTGTTACAGTGAATGCTTCTGCAAATCACTGAATTTCACTATCGTCCACCATGACCGTACACACAATGGGAGGTTTGTGCCCCTCCTTCCTGCATGGTAGGACCGCCTTTGCCAATGAGTTTAAACTGCTCCTCCCACCAGAGCTCGCAGTTGTGTTTTCCCCCCCCTGCGTGTGTAGGTGTTTCTCTCCGCTGGGAGAAACGAGCAGATATTGGAAACTTCCCGGCAATCTGGTCCTTTTTCGCAAAGTGTGCGTATACCAGCCAAATCCTCTGTGGCTGGTACCTCCGCAATGGGCAAGTATACCAGCAATCTGTGAGTGTGGTTTGGCAGGATGGCCTGGTCCATCTGCAGATGTGCACAGCTTGAGGCAGCTTCTGTAAACCCTGTCCCTCTGCAACACACACCTATACCGGCAACCACTCAGAAGGTATGAGGAATCCCTGGCATGACTCTCCTGATCGAGATCTGAAGCAGCGTCTGTGGCCTGGTCCCTCTGCAGATGCGCAAACCAGTTGACCCTGGACTAAGGCCTGATGCAGCTTATAAGACTCATGCCAGCAGGAAAATGCTCTGTTGGAGGTCTGAAATCATACCCAGGGCCTCTGGAGACTGTTCCCTGCGATCCTTGGGCTGCGTGGAACCACCACATGCACTTCCTGTTCAACCTGAAGTGTGTGCCGAACTGGAGGTGGCATTTTTTGGTACGTGTCTAGTTTTGGCGCATAAGGGCGGTGTCCTTCTGGGAAAATCAGGTTTCCTGCATCTATGTTCACAGAGCATATAAAGTACAGATGTGTAGTAATCATTATTTGCTTTCCGTTGGTCACATCAGTTGCTCCTGTTGCTGTTTCCTAAATCTCTTATGTCCGCCCCTAATGCTTCTCCTGAGAGCACATGGAATCAGGGCAACCCGAACAAGTGGCTACTAAACCTTAAAAAAAACACCGCTAAATCGAAGCATTGCTGCATTAATCATGGATGCATTCTGAATATCTGGACTAACATTATGATAAATTTCTTTAAACACGTATGTTTCTGCGAGTTCAATTCTCCTATCATCAATTGCAACAGAACTTAAAATCTTAAGTATTTGGTATGTTTCTGTGAGTTGACTTAGGCAAACCCCTCCCTTAATTGGTAGTCAAATTCATGTGATCAGAGTATTTAAGGCAGTCTATCTTGGCTGTGAGCCATACGACTGTGTAACATCTGAAGTGTCACATTTAAAGTGTCTGTAGAGTTAATTTTGGAGGTGAAGATTAGAGGAAGATCTGGACTCGGCACCACAACAATAACTTTGCAACTGTGAGAACTTGACTTTCTAAAATGCTGTGATTATTTGTACTCTTTCTATCCTCCATTACCTGTGAAGTCTCTCCTCCTGCATCTCACTATGCCCTCCCTATTGCTTTTTCTGTTTACTTTCCTCACTCCTTTGTGAACGTCACTGTTCTCTCCAACTTCCCCACTCCCCACTGCACCATTATTTATACACCTCTCTCCCAACAACTTCTATACCCCTCAATAAAAAACACCCACACAAATCCTCTATCTACTCCTTGCTGCTGCTGGGGATGTCCGCTAAGCCTGGACTCAGACATACACACCTGATCTCACCCACCCCTCCCTGCCATCTCTTCCCCTGTAAATGGCGTTAACCTTCTGATTTAATACTGACTAACCTTAAAACACACCCCGCAAATCAAGCATCCCAATAGAATGCACTCATGGCTAATGTTCCACACTCAGTCACTCCTACCACCCATTGTGGCCAAGCACTGCCATCTACAGCACTTATTCCCTCACCTGCTGTCTCTGTAAGTCTCCCATCATACCACTTAGGCCTCGGGCATGGTCAGCGCCCCGTGCTGAGGCGCGCTCTCACTTACCAGTGAGCCCCTGCAGCCGCAGTGAGCTCTCACTTACCAGTGAGCCCCTGCAGCCGCAATGAGAGCGGCTTTAGTAGGGGCTCGCCTACACTTCCTCAAGCGTGCGGAAGCGTAGGTCTTGGGAAAATTTTAAATTCGCGCGCTCACGGGAGCGCAGGGCTGGTCACGTGAGCGGTTCGCCTAATGAGGGCGAACCAGCTCCGTGACATCACTGGCCCGTCCCCCGACACGCCCCCGGACGGCGCGCTAACCAAGGCCAGGGAAAGCACCCGCTTTCCCCCAGCCTCAGCGCGCCTCCGCACGGGCTGAGTCACCATGGACTCAGCCTTAGATTGTAAACTCTTCGTGGCAGGGATTTCCTTTCCTATTGTCTACGCTTATTGTATTATAATTCCATGTACTGTATTCTTTGTGAAGCGCTGAGTACACTTTTGGCACTATATAATTAAAGACATACAATACATTGTTTTGCTATATGTGCCTTATGTACGACAAAATTGCCTCTTAACTATGCTAAGAAAGATTGTCCTTCCTGTATTGTCTGTCAGAAGAGAGAGCCCCAACTGAAATTAAGGAATTTTTCTCATGGCTGGAACCCTGCGTTATGAAGACCCTTTGCCAGATTAGAAGTTAATACCACATCTCATACAAGGTCAAGATCTTGTTCTGCAGATTCTGATGTTCAGAAAACCTTCGGTTCGGATTTGGCTAGATTCTTCATAAGAAGGCGGACAATCCACAGAAATACAAGAATATTTAAGTGTGGAAATTGTAGATAAACTCATCAAAGGTATGAGGTTATGGGCATTGAGGATGTCCAGCAAGATCTTAAAACTGTAAAGACAGAGTTTTTCCTGTACACCAAGCAGTTAAGGATATCATTGATAATGAGCGACTACATTCAGACAAGAGTCCCAACCGCAAGGCGCTTTGAAAAAGTGTATCCCTTCTCAAAACAGGATATCAAACCCTGGGATAGCCCTCAACAGGGGAATTCAGCCATCGCTAGAATTTCTAGGTGACCAACGATACCCCTGGAGGATCGCGCCTTCCATAGTTCCATGGATAGGATGGAGTCTGCTCTCAAAAAGCAATATTCCACTATTGGAACTGCTATTAAACCCTTGGTATCCATGGCATGCATGGCCCATACCATGAAAATATTTGATGGCGCAGAGGAACAGCTACAAATTGGTGTGAACAGGCAAAGAATCCGGACGGATTGCATTCCGGTTAAGGAAGGAGTAGTTTTGTATGCGAGTTGCTACAATTGATGCCATCAAGCTATTGGCAAGGTCCTCACCTCTAACAGGTATTGCTAGAAGATCTCTGGTTACATTCCTGGAATGCTGGTTCCTTTTCTAACAGGTTGCTTTCGCTCCCCTTTTCAGGGCATACTCTGTTTGGGGAAATCTGGACACCCATAGTAGTAAAGTCTTCAGGTGCAAAAGGAAGTTTTTTGCCTCGACAAGAACTCAAGAAGCTTTGAAGGTTCTTATCCAGATAGGCGCTAGCTTACAGACCCGAAAGAACATACCCAATGATTCCAGACGAGGGTGGAGGAATAAACTCAACACCAGCCAGTCCTTTCCTAAGAAAGTCCAGCCCTACTTTCTGGAGGTCAGCAGATCCTGTTCCTGAAATCTTCTCAAGTCGGGGGAAGACTCTTGCTCTTCAGGATGCATGGGTATTGCAATCCGTCAAAAGCTGCTATGCCTCAGAGTTCAACAGTTCCTCGAAATAACTTATTTTCTTCAAGATTTCCCCAACAGCTAGACAAGAAACTAGCTTTGACAGAAGCTATTTACAAGATGTGCTAGCGAGAAGTTATTCAGAGGGTTCCTCTGGACCAAGAAGGAAAGAGAATCTATTCCAATGTTTTTTTATGGTCTCCAAGGCCTCAGGGGGGTTCAGTCCCATTCTTGATTTGAAATTTGTCAACCAGTTAACTCAGTCCCTGCAAGATGGAATCTCTAAGGTCCATACTGGACTACTCAACCCGGGGATGTCTTAGTATCAGGAAATCTAAGGGTCTCATCTGCATATCCCCATGAGTATCCAATCAGAACTATTTACGATTTTGTGTGATGAAATCTTACAAATTAACACTTTGTCGCATTACCCTTCGGTCTTACTACAGCTCCAAGGACTTTCACCAAGGTTCTAGCGCTCATCATAGACCACCTTAGAAAGCTGGGCATCTTCATTCTTCCTCAGTTAGACAGTTTAATTAGGGCTCATTTTTTTTCCAGAAGCAAGATTTCATGTAACAATAGTTCTGTGAGAGCTACAGGTTTTTGGGTTTGCTCATAAATATGTAAAATAACTAATTGTTCCCTTCTATGAACCAAAGATTTCTGGAAATACAGTTGGATACCAGTTCAGGCAAAGTATTCTTACCTCAGGAAAAAGCCCTCAACTTTTCCAGAGCAGCATAGGAGCTGCGTCTAAGCCATCCGGTTTCACCAGGCAAGGCTACTGGGTCTCTCTACATCAGTCATGGAAGCAGCACTGTGTGCACACTTCTATATCAGGGCACCTTAAACCAACTTTCTAATACATTGGGACAATGATCCACAGAATCATGCCCAGCAGATTCATCTATCTTTCCTCAATCAAGAGAGTTTGAGATGTTGGGGAAAGCCCTCCGAATCTCACGAAAGGCAGAGCCCTCTATGTATCGAAACTGGGTATACCCTCTTTACTAATGCCAGCTTAAGAGATAGGTGCGCCCTGCTGGGGAACACATTTTCTCAAGGAAGATTCCTCCCCTCTCCTTCAAGGAATGTGTCTCCGAGTCATTTCAGAAAAAGGTGTGTACTGTGTAGCGCTATTCAAATAATAGTTATATAAACTACAATACAATAAATAACACTCTAATGTAAATAATGAGTGAATTATATAATGGGGGCTGTCAACGAAAACACTAACTACCCTACCGGGTCCATCATTTCACATCCTTGGAATTTTTGGGGACATTTTCAGCACTTTATCACATCCATACGGTGATATTCACACATGGTGTAATTTATTTTATTGCATCTTATTTGAGTGTTATTCACTTTATGTAGGTGTACGGGCGCCCCTAATATCTTTCTTTTTTGCATCCGAGTCATTTCAGACAACGTTGAGGCAGGGGCTTATCTGTACAAAGCAGGAAGAGTTCACAAGCTCTGAAGGTTTCAAAGATTTTGTCCGAGCCAGAAAGGTGTATTCCCCACATAAAGATACGGCGTGCACCAGGGAAATCACGTACCTCTGCAGACTTCTTAAGTTGTCACAAAATCCATCCAGGAGAGTTGTCATTAATTCCAGAGATGTGCATTCAAGTGACCTCCAGTTGGGGGGGTCCCAGCAATAGACCTCAACAAAGAAGAATGGTCTTTTGTTCTCAATCTCGAGCAGACCGTGACCTTCATAGAGGTGTTATAAATTTAGTGGCATTTCCCAGTAGTGTTTTTTCCACCTCTACCCATGATTCGGAGAAGTCTAAGAAAAATCAGGAGAGAAGGTAGTGGCGATCTTTATAGCTTCATTCTGGCCAACAAGGACATGGTGTGCGGATCTTCTGAAGATGTCCATAGAAGCTCCTTGAAAGTTACCTCTCCTACCGGATCTCCTTACACACGGCCCAATAAGGCATCCAAAGCCATAATTTCTTGCCTTGATTGCATGGAGATTGAGCGTCTGTATTTAAAGAAAAGAATTCTCATATATTGGAATTTGTAGTGTGGATATGACAAAGGGCTTCACCTCAATTCACTTGAAGTCCAAGTTACAGTGTGTGGGGTCTTTTTCAATACCTCATTAGCTAACAACAAAGATGTTTCTCGTTTTCTTAAAGCAGTAGAAAAGCGCAGACCTCAGCTTCATCCACTAGTGCCTGCTTGGGACTTTTTGTTTAGGAAGCTTCATCTTCCACTCATTTTGAACCTTTTTTCAACTTTCAGATAAATGGCTGGCGCTTAAAATCGCATTTTGTACAGCAGTTACTTCAGCCAGAGGAATTGTAGAATTACAGGCTTTATCTTTTAAAGCACCTTATTTTAGGGTTCATCAGGATTATAGTGATGTGACCTGTACCTCCATTCTGCCCTAAAGTACTCATCCTTTGACATGAACCAAGACATTATTGTCCCTTCGTTTTGTCCAAACCCTAAAGGTAAAAAAGAGGAAGAATTAGGTGTAGTTAGAACCTTATCTCATTATGTTGTTAAATCATAACCTTATAGAATTACAGACCGGTTGTTTTGTACGTTTTTCCGGTAACAGAAGAGGCTGTCCCGCCTCTATTTCTTCCATCGCTAGATGAATCAAGCTATGTATCCAGGAGCCATATAATCTTAAACACCTGGATTGTCCTTGAGTACTTAAGGTTCATTCTACTATATATCCGCCTAGGAGGAGGCTAGGTTTGGAAGACAGGGTTTGCAAGTTATCATTCCAGATTCTTCCCAGCCTTAATTTGGTACATCCCCATCCCTGTGTGTGTTGTCATGGTGGACGATAGAGACAGTACAGTCTTTTCCTGTCCCGAAGAGTTATTTATTGTGCGTGAGACCGCCATTTGGGCTCTATGATGTAATAGTTTGAGGAAAGTCTTGACTAAACGTATGACCGGGGATCAGAGCTGGGAGGAGCCTTTCCAACACTTTAGCAAAGGCGGTCCTACGACGCAGGAAGGAGAAGCATAACTAAATATAGCGTTAATAACCGAATGCTTTTAGTTTATTGCAGTGTTTACCAACCGTGTTAAAGAAGCTGTAACGTGGCTAAAGTGCCCTGCTGAACAGGCTATTTTGGTGTTTTTTTCTCCCAGGTCACATCAGGATTTCTGACCTCGGCCTAGCCATAGAGATCGCGGACAAGGAGGGTATCCGAGGGAGAGTGGGAACGGTGGGTTACATGGGTGAGTGTTTTCACTTTTGCATTCTCTCCTTCCGCACCGCCTCTTACTGATCTCGCAGAAAACCCCTGGATTTAAACCTGGTTCTGTTGAACTTTAAAATCTCACGCGCACGCTCGTCCACGTGTGAAAGAGGTTACCCACAAACTGGCCATCTAGTTTCTCACCCCTCTGCAGGGCACTAAAATGAGAATGCACACCCCACAAATCCTCACACCGCACTCCAATTATGCTGCCACCACCAGGGCTGAGACCCTGGTACCCCAAAACAAAATACAACGACACAAACCCTTCAAAGGAAGACAGGTTCAACTAGAGCTCAAAGATGGGACTTATTAAACTTTAGATGTTATAGAACGAGAAAAGTTACGGTGCTTATATAAAAAAAAATACATTAAATAGGATTAAACTATTTCAAATAAAAGGTACTGTGTAATAAAACAGAAAAACCTATACGTTATCAATTCAGCTGTTGTGAACAGTGCCTCAACTGATTTGAAGTAGGTGTCCCCATGGGTGGTGAGGGGCTGTGCGACACCCACACCCTGTATCCCCATAATGAGTCTACTTTTTGGGTTTGAGACCTGAGTCTTATACCCTGTTTTTCTTCTGTGCTAGGATACCAGACCCCTGAGGGCACTATAGGGTGTCTGTCCTGACAGCCATTTGTCATTGTCCCTTAGATATGTTACAATTTGATGGTCTGCAGTAACTCGCTTACAGTAAGTGAGATTCGTTGTACCAGCGCCATCCTATTCCAGATGACCTCTGAGGGTGAATTAAATTGTCTACGTGTCACCACTTTCTGCCCTTAGTTATGGATTAGGGCCTCCGTATACATATAAGTGACACTGCTTCATGTTGGCCTGTAATGATGAAGAATATACTGTCCTGTGTTTAACAATATGAGGGTCTGTCCTCAGTGAATATTTTATCATTCTTTCAAGTTACCAAAAACCAGATAAGAATCCTTCATTTGGATACCTGGGATAACGGGGTCCTACCTTACTGTCAATTGCACATACACAGTCAGGGAAAGATGACTACAGAACGGTTTTGGGAAAAAGGTATCCCCTTAATCCCCTGATTTTCTTGGGTCTGCAAATTAACCCATGCAAAACCTTAACTTTTAATAATACAGACCCCCCCACTGCAAGCCAGTACTTAAACACGGTTGGCAAAACAGTTAACCCCTTTGTTGCTGTACTTCACACAATAGAAAAACAAATAAGGTAGCGCTAATTTCTAAATGTATTGGATATGGAAATATATGAATTCA
Source organism: Ascaphus truei (assembly GCF_040206685.1). NCBI lineage: Eukaryota > Metazoa > Chordata > Amphibia > Anura > Ascaphidae > Ascaphus > Ascaphus truei. The sequence goes on along the minus strand of NC_134487.1, from coordinate 170,697,049 downwards.
CTTGAAAAGAATGGCTGGCTGCCTGTGATATAACTCTGACCCCAGGTCAGAAAGAGGGAATGGAAAGAGTGTTATATCTCTGGCTCTCAGCACATAAATCAAACATATATAAAGGATATATACAACCAGAGTCGATGGTACTGGCAGATCCAATGTAGTACTCCACGTGTAGATGATCAAATATGGAATAAAAATAAATAAAAATACATAGCGTATTATTGTATGATAACCTGAACAAGTGTAACAAAAACACAATACAAACAACAAATGCTGAGAACAGACAGGTGACTGATAGTTATACAAAACATATTTAATAAAACACAAATGGTAGTGCTATGGATTAATATGTGGAATGGGTCCCACTGATATGCTCCTGCTGTAGCTGAAGTACCCGCTTACCAGAAGTGAGAAGGTAACTGGCAGCCGACACCGAACACCAGCACGCTGTTGATGCCAGAGAGGAACGCTCGGAGCAGACTGGCCACAGATGAGAGGGGATACTCTCTGAATATCCACTGCCAATTACCTTCTCACTTCTAGTAAGCGGGTACTTCAGCTACAGCAGGAGCATATCAGTGGGACCCATTCCACATTTTAATCCATAGCACTACCATTTGTGTTTTATTATTTGTGTTTTATTAAATATGTTTTGTATAACTATCAGTCACCAGTCTGTTCTCAGCATTTGTTGTTTGTATTGTGTTTTTGTTACACTTGTTCAGGTTATCATACAATATTACGCTATGTATTTTTATTTATTCTTATTCCATGTTTGATCATCTACACGTGGAGTACTACATTGGATCTGCCAGTACCATCGACTCTGGTTGTATATATCCTTTATATATGTTTGATTTATGTGCCGAGCGCCAGAGATATAACACTCTTTACATGTACTTCACACAATGTAACCTTTTCGTGGCTATTTCAGGAGTATAGTACATTATGGTATATTTCTTCCATGTCCCCATGTCCGTACGCACCATTGGGTAGCTCATACAACTTAGAAAGTTACCTGATAATTGTCTGTCCTACCACAACTGTCTCTCTACAAAGTCACAGCTCCCAGTCTCGGTACAGTCCTGCCTAGCTGTGCAGTAGGATCTTTATGTTTTAGTATTTAGGGCCTTAGCTTTTCTGGGATTACAGATAATTAGGCGCCAGACATAATACCTGGATGTCGTACCCAAAGAAGGTTTTTGGGGAGGGTGGCAAGTCCAAAATGTATTCACACACAGACTTGTAACAATGGTGGCCAAAATAAGGGAGGTTGGTGCCATTTCTCAAACTGATCAGAAAGGGTAGAAGGCATAAAGCAACATGTAGAACATTTTAAATAGACAAAAGGGATCTTGGCGCACTAGTGTATTAATTTGCTGTGGAAAGCTCACAGAGACACATTTGTTTACTATAACAACTCGGCGCATGAAGGCTGGGGAGCGAAATTATGAGGAAAATAAAAGGCAGGTGGTGGATGATCAATCGCCAAAATCTACCTATCAATGTACCGGAGTTATATAGGGCAACAGCTGAAGTAATCCAGGCATCTGATAGAGGAAAAGCATGTAAGGATCCAGTCGGACACGCTGGCCACTGTCGCTTTATATTAACAATCTTGTTGGTTTCTGTTAGAATAAATAAGGTCCATATTTACCTAAAAGCATTATAACATTCCAAGAAAATTGAACAGAGAAGCTTATTTCCTGAACTTAAAATCGCTGCGTCCTCGGGAATGGGAATTGAGCGTTTTTTTTAATAAAGATCTTTCTAAAAATGGACAAATGGGGAACACCACAGATTGACCTAACGGCAAGTTCAAAAAACCCCATTCATTAGCATGCTATTGCTCCAAAAGCAATCAACCTCAAGTTTTTCAAGTAGATGCGCATGGCGGTTGGATCTGACGTGTATATTCCCACCAACACCAATGATTGCAAGAGTCATCAAAGACGAAGACAAATCTGCAATGAGAGCGATACATTATGGCCCAGGAGAGCATGGTTTTCGGCATTGACTAACCTGACCATAGGAGAGCTGTGACCATAGGAGAGCTGTGAGAGCTCCCATTGACTGAGGACTTTATCACAAAGTCCAATAAATCATCCAAATCCAAAAAGTGCTTCTAGCGGCTTGGAGGCTGTAGTGACATATTTTTATCTGATTTTAAATGTCTTGACACTTTGCTAGCTGCATCAAAAGCTTCCACATCAGAAATATACCATAAGGCAGGGCAACGCAAACTTTTTTGCTTGCTGCCTGCTCACCCCCCCTGCTCTGCTAAGTGAGAGTAGCTACTAAAAGGTGCATACGGACATGGACCCACTAAAGGAAAATAATGACCGTAATGCTAAATATGCATATATACAGTGGTCGACAAATCACCAAAAAATCTACTCGCCAAACAAAAAAATCAACTCGCCACCTAGTACCACACGTGTGCTGCTTGGGCCAATAGGAGCTCGCCACGATGTTAAATCCACTCGCCCGGGGCGTGCAAATGTATAGGTTTGTCGAACACTGCATATATATATATTTATGTATATATTTCATGTCTTCCCACCAGCTCCGGAAGTGATTAATAATGAACGCTACATGTTTAGCCCCGACTGGTGGGGTCTGGGGTGTCTTATATATGAGATGATCGAGGGGCGGTCTCCGTTTCGTGCGCGCAAAGAACGGGTGAAGAGAGAAGAGGTTGAAAAACGAGTGCAAGAAGAACAGGAGTCATACTCCGAGAAATTTAGCGAAGATGCCAAATCCATATGTATGATGGTATGTACCAAATGTCAGAGAGAGAGCCTATAAACTAATGGGTACCTTGCCAGTATAGGAATCTCACTGCTGACCCGATAAACTTGCAGGTACATTGCTAATGACCCCATAAAGTACTGGGTAACTCCCTTCTAATGTACTCTTAGGCTGTGTGGGCCCGAAGTGCTAATCAGCCAATATGCATTGCCGCTGAATATGCTTTCTGTGACCTTTGTTGTTTTAATGGTTTCTTGATGCTATAATAAATAAGAGCAGATGCACAGAAGTTTGAAACGGTGTGCTGTGACCAATGTCTTCTAACCTATAAACGAATAGGAACCTCGCCACTGGCCCTACAAACTAATAGAAGCCTTGCCTAAACTGATAGGAACCGCGCCACTGACTCTCTAAAAACTTAGGATATCTTGTGAGACATCTAATCACATAACAGGGAATGCTACTGACCCTGTAAATGTATATGACTCATCAGTGAAAAGTCTTCTCATAACACAAGACAGAGCTTTTAGTGACCCTATTAATTTAGAAATAGTGTGTGCATTGCCCTCTTATATAGCAGTGCCAGTGTCCATAAACTTATTTTCGTTTGGGGTTCCCGCTTATTACATAGGTGGCAGTTGCCACTAATGCTCACCATTTCCAGCACTGTGTTCTTGTTGGCAGCTATTGACCAAAGACCCGAGGCAGAGGCTGGGGTGCGGTGAGCAGGCTGCCGATCAGGTGAAGCAGCATCCGTTTCTCAGGAACATCAACTTCAAGAGACTGGAGGCGGGAATGATGAAGCCGTCTTTTGTACCAGATGTAAGAAATAGGCACGGGCTCCCTGGGTTGACATAGGATAGGGTGTGTGGGCATGGACTGGACTTGGCATTGAATATTAGGTTGGGCATGGACTGGGTCGGGCATTAGAGGTTGGGGTTTAGGCGTATTGAGGCTGGGCCTAGGAGGTTGGGGTGGGAAATGAGCATAGAGACTGGATAGAGGGTTTGGGTGAGCAGTGAGTGTAAGTTTTATGCAGAAGAACATTTAGAAGTCCTCTGTCCTACTCAAGTCAGGCTTTCCATGACTACGTTGCCATGTACACTAACCTGTGTCTTTCCCCAGCCCCGAGCTGTATACTGTAAGGACGTCCTGGACATCGAACAATTTTCTACAGTCAAAGGAGTTAACTTGGACCAAACCGATAACGATTTTTATGCCAAGTTTACAACCGGATGTGTTCCGATTCCCTGGCAGAATGAGGTGAGGGCAGTACGTATATGTAGAGTTGTTGAACAGCCTCAAGTAATATCATCATCTTTCGACCTTGTTAATCCCCTGGATGAAGGCCTCTCCAATGATCTTCCAGGTACTGTGCTTGCAAGCCTCTCCCCCTGGTGCGCCAACACATTTTCTGCTTTAATTCTCCCATCTTTTAGTTGTCGTCTTAGTTGTTTGATATCGCTTGAAATCCAGTAGAGTACCATCTTTGACTCACGATAGTAATTTCTTCACCCATGTGATGTCCCAGACTTTTGTTTGCTCCTGAACCCATTAATTCTTGTTCCTGTCTCTGGATAATATTCAGCATAAATCTCTCCATACTTTGTTGTCTGGAACTTCTGAATTATCTTCGCATTTACGGGTCAAGTTTCACATCCATATGTGGGCACAGGCAGATTACACTGGTCTAAAACTTTCATCTTGAGGCCCTGTGGAAGGTTCCCTTAAACAATTTTGTTTCTTCCAAATACGCTTCATCCCATCTTCATTCTCCTATTGATATCATTCAAACTGTTCCCATCCATTGTAGCTTGCCGGCCAAGGTAGACATAGTCTTCAACTTCTAGTTCTATTCCATTTATTTTGATCTTTGCAGAGTTGACACATTTATTGAACATTTTGTCCTGCTGACTTTTATATAGAGCCAATTATCTCACTTGCATCAGCGAGTTATCTAATTTGTTGCTGGAGGTCTTCTGGACTTGTTGAAAAAATAAGTCATCTGAAATTAGTGGAGGACAACTATTCACTGTTTACTTTTTGTTACTTTTTCTTCACAATTCAATGTCTTGAGCAATGTTTCAAGCGTTTCTTTAAAAGCTTTGATATGATGCCTCCATGTTGCACTCCCTTGCCGATCCCCATCTTCTGTCTTCTAATGGTTGATGTGGCATTCTCGTAAATGTTCCTTATATCAAAGTACGCTTTTTTTAACACTTTGTTTTCTTGATGCATTTAAAACCACTGAGGTGTAGCCAGAATCAAATATTTTTTTTCATAATCTACAAATCCTCAGCTGAGTGGTAGATCGTATTCAATACTTCTGGAAATCCTTTATTGTACGGCTTGGATGTGGTCCATTGTGTTGTGCTATCTAGGCTGGGGGAAGTTCAGGGTCTGTTGCAGCCGATAGCTAGTATCTTTGTAAAAATCTTCTAAATGGTTGGAAGTGGACTGATTGATCTGTAATTTATTGAGGTCTCCTTTGTCTCCTTTCTTCATTGTTCTGGAATTTTCCTGTTCTTCAAGCAACATGTAAATAGTTTTGTAAGGATTTTCTCTACTTTTTCCACAACTTCATTAAAGATTTCAGTTGTAATTCCATGTTCTTCGGGAATGCCTTCTCTTTCTTTATGGATTTTATTGCTTTTGCCACTTCTTCTGGAAGGACGCATTGTACATCATTGGCGGTTTCTTCTCGCTTGTCCTCTGCTGGGTTATGTACCGTTATCTGTATTCGCATACAATTTACTGTAGAAATCTTCAACTCTCTTTATGATAAGTGCACAGTCTTTTATTGTTGATCCATAATCATGTTTGAATGCAATCATTTGCTTCTTCCCAATCATAAGTCGCTGCTACGTCGTCTTTAAGCTTTTATCTTAACTATATCACAATGACATTTTCTTACATCTTCAGTTATACACTTGCGGATTGTCTTGCACAGCTCTGCATATTCAATTCTTCCATTTTTGGATTGCATAATTTCTTCTCTTCTCCATATGCGCAGTTAACGCTCTGTCTGTGTGTACGTATAGTGTGTGTGTATATATGATCTGTTTGTGTGCACAGTCGCAGAGAGGACTTGTGACTGGACAGAAGCCAAGAAGATGCACAGTGACAATGTCATTGCCAAATAACTTTGTACCTATATATATATATATGCATGAGTGCTTTCACACCCGCAGATGATAGAGACAGAGTGCTTCAAGGACCTCAACATCTTTGGACCGAATGAGACCTGCTCTCCCGATCTGGACAGGAGGCAGCTCCCTGAACCCCCCAAACGCAGCCTGCTGCAACGGATCTTCCGGAGACACGTAAGGCGGCCATCTTTCTCGCGAGCTTGATAAAGCACCCTCTTCATATCACCCAAGTGCCCCTCTTCCATGATATGCTCTCACGACTTTATCTCCCTTCATTCCTCCACCTGTGCTTGACCTATATTATCTATATTGATCAATCTGTCTTTAAGTCCTTGTGTAAAAACAGTTATACATCTTTGTTTCTCTGTCTCCTTTCATCTGTATAATTTATTTTTTATTTATCAGTCTCTTTATACATTTCTAAATTGTTTCATTTAGCAGTCTGTCCCTTCGTAGTGTTTGTGTTTATATTGTACATCGTACATCTTTCTCTCTGAATGTCTGTTTATAAAACTTCTCTGTACTATGACAGTTGACCAACTAATTTTTTATTGTCACCAATCCCTGAACTTGTCGTATCTCTGATCCTATCTTTTCTTCCTGGTCTCTCCAGCACGCAGATTATACCATCGGCGCAAATGACTCCTCCCTCTCGTCGAGTGTCAACTCTCACGTCAACTCCACGAACTACCACTTCCAAAGCACGATGGCCATGTCGAACGCTTCATCTTGATGCTGTCGGACATTTTTTAAAAACGATGAGTGGCCCCACCGTTGCTTGTTGTGAGCAGCCCTGGGTTTATCATGGAACCGTCCCAGAATCCTTTGCTGACCACCCATTTTCTCAGGTTTAACCACAGACGCTGTGCGTGAAAATGCGTTAAAACTGACGTCACAGGGGGGGAAAAAAGTTGTAGGCCTTGGAGGCCGGACAGACTAATGGGAAATCCATATTCCTGGAGGAGAAATGTATCCCGTGGCAGCCTCGGGGGTTAAATACCAACCAAAAGGTCAACTCAAACCGGATCAGGGCTGCCAAATGGGGTTGAAAATGCATATCGGTTTTATGCTAAGCTAATGGAAATATACCTGTTTTTTTTTTTTTTTTTATGTCCTGTATCTTTTTTTTAAAATTAATTGGTAAGGCATCTTATAAATGGCGTCCAATTTTCATCCAATTTTTTTAATGTATTTTTTAATATACCTTTGCATGTCGTTTGATTGGAAATAGAAATCCAGAAAGCTAAGGCTTGTTTATGGGGTGAAAAGGTTTTTATCCCAATTGGAAATGAACATTTACCCTTATTCCATAGACTTTAATAGAACGCCTTATACAAATTATGTAAGGAAACGACCTAGTACGTGTCCGTTGCCACACACACTTTAATAGGCTCACCCTCTAAGTCAGAATCACCCTCTTACCAACAAACCCCGGAGTAGTTTTCTTAAACACATCAGTTACCATATAGACCAGGGGTGGCCAACTCCAGTCTTCAAGGGCCTTCCACAGGTCAGGTTTGAAGGCTATCCCTGGTTCAGCACAGGGACAGTCACGGATTGAGCCACCTGTGCTGAAGCACGGATATCCCGAATACCTGGCCTGTTGCTGGCTGACCCTTGAGAACTGGTGTTGACCACTCCTGATATAGACTATTAGGGTCAGCCTCTTGAGAATCAGGACCACTGCTTTTAACACATTAGCTACCCTTGCACTTATTAGAATTATAAGTCCGAATCGCCCTCTTACACACTACCCCGTTGACGTAAATGAAATCGCATTCTTACAGACACCTATTTACCTTCTATTGATGGCATTGGTGGTCGGAAGTTACAAGTTATTGTATCCCGATTAAAGATGTTTCTTTATTTATAACATGCTTTACCAGGAAGTAATGCATTGAGAGTTACCTCTCGTTTTCGAGGATGTCCTGGTTTCGTTCTTTACATACCAAAAACAGAGTTCCGCAGGCACACTTCCTAAAGGTCTCAAGATGTAATATGCCGGTGCGCTACATGTAGGAAAAGTCCTGCAATTCCCAAAGAATCGTGACGGAACGGTAGAACATCAAAGCACACGGACTTCGCAAAAAAGTACATTTCTCTCTCTGCCAAGTCCGTGTGCCTTGATGTTCTACCGTTCCATCATAGTTCTTTACATAAGAAGAATACATGTTGAAATCCCAAGGCCATAGTCGGCATTGTTTTACAGGGCAGTTCCTCCTACATGTTAATGAGGTTTTTTTTTAATTCTATTTAACGATCTCTTCCAAATAGTGTACAAAGAGTCTGTTTTCACTCTTTAAAAAAATTCAAATAAATGTTATTCCTAAAACGGGAGCATGAAAGCCCAAATGGATAAGGCTGCTCACTCCCTGCCACTGAGTGACATTAGGAGACCTCAAATACCTGATCTGAGAAGATAGGGACAAGATCCTGCTCTAACGGGATCACATGAAGCTAACTTTCAAAGTAGGTCACAGTGCGGGAACTGCAACCTATGTATACTGATTTATGTTGTTGTTTAGGAACGATTACATTGGCTGTGGTGGAAACAATTAGTGTGTGTTTGCAACTTTGCAGACCATTGTGCTTTTCACAAACACCTTTATAAATCCGCCCTAGTCGCTACGGCTTTGGAAGCACTGCTGCCTTCCCTCTCGCACCTAACACAACACCTAACACCAGCTGCATTTGTTGTAACTTCTGTGTTATTTGGAATCGAGGTTTAAAAAAAAACCAAAAAACTGACGATGCTATCCTGCTTAATGAACTGATAAAGCGGAGTAGTTTCCGCTGTCGTCGAACTAGTCTGTGATTGGTCAATAGGGCTGTACCCTAAAGGTGTAATGCTGCCCCAAATTAACTGCGCTAAACATGTCCCATAAATAAGACCATTACCACTGTGGAACTCAATATCTATTGACATAATCAATTCTCGCTGAAAGACATTGGCTCTTCAAGTGGGGCCAGTGACATCAAAATGGAATGAAAGCTTCTTCTGATGCGATCTGCCATCATGTTATCCCATGGGCAGGGATCTTCATGTGGGGGGGTTACAGGAAGATGAATGAAAGGGGGAGAAACTATTTACAAGTACAGGATTATTGGGGTTCTCCCTGGGGGGTGGGGTTGGTGATCAAGCGGGAAGAGGTTTTCTGGAACGCAGCATCTTTCCATTCCCCGCTCACGCTGGGTGGGTAGCCTGCAAAGGCTTTAAAGCTGGCGTTCTCGTAATTCTGGAAACAGAGGGCGTATAGGAACGCGGTCAAGTGGAGAAGGCAGACCAATCCGAAGATTACCACCACGATGACCGTGTGAGGTTCCCAGGGCCCAGAATCCACTGCAACCTGGGTGTGCGTTCCGTTTCCCCTGGTCAGGCGCTGGACCAGCGAGAAGTTCATGTTGCTGTGGAAACCAGAGGCGAATTTTAGCATCCGTACATCCTAATAGTGCGACCTGTAATAATACAGCAGGAAAATTAGTGTTTCTAAGATAGAGATGTTTTCTATGCAGACTTCAAAGAGCCTGATCCGCAAAGAATAAAGTGTCATATCAATCTCATAACATTCTTTGAGGTACTGTATACTAATCTCACTAAGAGGGGGTTGGTCGCCATTAATTTAGGAGAGATTATATATACAGTGTTTGACAAATCACCAAAAAATCTACTCGCCACACAAAAAAATCTACTCGCCACCTAGTACCAAACGTATGCTGCTTGGGCCAATATGAGCTCGCCACGATGTTAAATCCACTCGCCCGGGGCGAGCAAATGTATAGGTTTGTCGAACACTATATATATATATATATATATATATATATATATATATATATATATATACCAAGATGTTTCCCCATGGAGAAATCAAGAAACCGCACTGAGATGGAAGCAAAAAGAAAGCTGTATTTAAGAATACATAGCACACTTATGTCCAAGGGAAACAACTTGGTCTGTTTTGAAACTCTCGCTTCAGCCTAATTAACAAAGCAGTATATTACTATCAAAGGTGCAATAGGGGATAAGAAATAGTGGTAAGGTTATAAGGAAAGCACACCCTTTCACAAGCACTCAATGCAAAATGTGATATGATGATACATTTTTAAATCAATTTTTAATGATATTTAAATAAAATGAGAATAAACACTTAAAGTATAAATAAGTGAGTAAATCACGGTGGTGATCAAACATATATAAGACAAGAAAAACGATATTTACAAAAATGTCAAAAACTGAAACCCATGGGAAATCAAATGGATAAATGTAAATTAAACTGATAATATCCAAAACCTAAATAGGTCGCAATTACTCATTGATAACCCTTGGGTACAGCACTAATAGTAATATTAAAAGAAACCTGTCTATAGTAAGCAGGTCGCGTAGAGACTAGTACTGATAATATATATAGTAGTGAATGACGTGTATTTGTTCCACCCTAAACCTGCAATATGTACAATAAATGGTGAAATACCAAATGTGATAGCAATTACATATAGGCACACACCAAATGTGTAAAAAATGCCTAGAGGCACGAATCAGAGTTCGTATCAAAAGATGGCCCCATGATGCCGATAAAATACTGTTATAAATATCTACAGATAATAGCACACACAATGAGCCCACAAAATGTGTCAATATTGCTCAGGCGCGGATTTAGTCCGTATCAAATTATAGCCTCCTCCACTTGCGATAGAGCAGAATAAATGAGTTCTTCAGTATTAGGTGATACCTTTTTTATTTGGACTAACAATTTATGTCATAGGACAAGCTTTCGAGAGTTCTCTCTTCAGGTCAGGCAATACTGATATACACAAGAATCTGGCTAAAACTGTAGAAAAAAAATATGTACTGTAGATAAGGTAGGGTGTTAAAAGTGTTTGAAGCCAGGGGAGGGTGACAAGGAACGGTATGGAAGGGGGGGGGGGGGGGGAGAAAGTGTGGATAAGAATAGAGGCAGGCAGGATAATTACAAACAATTTTGATAGGGTGGGAGAAACCCCTTGTCCGCATTAAGTCCTTTGGTTTTGGTGTCAGTCTTATTCTGAGTTCAAATGTTTTCCGTTCTTGGGTGCTTTTAAACATTCCATTTAAAATGATGTCCCACAGGTGAGCAGTATCTTCCTTCGTGGTGTTGTATAGAGTGTCTGTGCATATTCATTCTGCCTTGTAGTTTTTGACTGGTTTCCCCAATGTAGCAACCTTGATCACATTTGTTGCACTGGATCATATACACCACATTCCTGGATGTGCAGCAGTATGATCCTTTAACATTGAGATATATATATATATATATATATATATATATATATATACAGTGTTCGACAAACCTATACATTTGCTCGCCCCGGGCGAGTGGATTTAACCCCCGGGCGAGTAAATATTGGCCCAAGCAGCACACGTTTGGTACTAGGTGGCGAGTAGATTTTTTTGTGTGGCGAGTAGATTTTTTGGTGATTTGTCAACCACTGTATATATATATATTATTTATTATTATTATTTTTAAATAACCTTCCTATAGTAAACAAAAGCGGTGGGGTTTTTGTTTGTGTTTACAATCTGTAATGACTTTCAGTAATCAGACTGTTTGTCAGTGCTCAAACCCCCAGGTAAATTGTTAGCTTTGCTCTGTCTTCTGGTTGTAAAGTAATGATGAGGCCGTCATTAGTCAGACAGATAAACAGAAGGCGCTGAAATGTTGTTCCCAGAGGAAAGGGAAACGTTCATCTTTTACAAGATACAAAAAGGTAAAACTGTTTCATAAGGGGAATTGCAATGCAGCCAAAGAGTTTAACAATGGCACAGAGTTTACATTCTGTTACTCAGACGAAAACCAATCATCCGAACACACGGCTGTGACATCACACATCTGAAAGCTTGGTGGGATCATCCTCTTACAGACATTACAGACTTTCGCTGCATCTCGGATTGCTCTAGGATCACAGTGACTGAGAATGTGTCTAAAATCATTTTTTTTTAAAAAGTTTCTCTTCATACTTTAATAGCGTAATCTTTACACACATCAGATACACCGTCTATTTTAGTAGGCTCGTCCTCTTACACACGATACCCTATAGATTTAATAGGATCATCCTTTCACACACATCAGATACCTTATAGATTTAAAAGGATCATCCTTTTACACACATCAGATACCTTATAGATTTAAAAGGATTATCCTTTTACACACATCAGATACCTTATAGACTTGAGTACCTAAAACAGATTTGAAAGTACTGGTTTACATAGTACCTAAAATGTCTTAATTAACCCTTTGAGTGTTGGAGGTGCCGCAGCCTCTCCAGCTTGTTTCGATCATGTAATCCCTCCTTTGGAGCAATCACATGACCGTGATGTCACTGACTCACCCGGTCACTGACGTACAGAAGCTACTGGGTGCTCCTGTCATCCCAGATCTCATGACGTGGTAGCTACTGCATGGGACCCCCCAAAGGTTTAAGACCACCAAGGAGATAGGGTTCATATATATATGTGATATATATTTCCTTCAAATCCTTATCTCTGCCTCAAAGTGGCAGGAAGGTGGCAGCAGATGTTGAAGCTGTATGCAGCCACTTGTGCTGGTAGGTTCGACCCTACTGGCTTCCTGGCTAAAGTGGAGAAGGTATTTGCCAACATGGACGAGGCTGGCATGACAAGTTAGGCTGCGCTTATAGTGCCTGGCAACGCGACGTCGCTCCCAAACAAATACATTGACTCCGTCGCCAGCGCTTATAGTAAGCGCGACGGAGCGACCCAAAATTTTGAAGCCAGGAAATGTGATTTTTTTTAGAGACAGTCGCCACATGTGACTGTCTCTAAACCAATCAGAGACCGCGGCCCGCCCTCTCGTGACGTCACTGGCCTTGTCGCCAGCGACATCGCTTAAAATCAAATTATAACTTTCGCTAGTGGCGATGGGTGATGTCATCGGTCGCCGTCACCAGCACTATAAGCGCGACCTAAGTAGGGTGACCAGATTTTGAAAATGAAAAACCGGGACACTTTTTTTTTTTTACATAACAGTTTATTTATTGTAGTACACTTTACTACCATTAGTCGCTGTTTTGTGTGTGTGTCTGTGTGTGTCTGTGTGTGTCTGTGTGTGTCTGTGTGTCTGTGTCGGATGACCTCACTAATCGAACAAAAACAAAAAACAGATGTGAATGATTCTGAACCCATTAACCAGTGTCTGGATGCCGCCTCTTCACAATTTCTAAAGCAGCAATCCCGCCTGGGATCTTACCTGATCCGCAGTCCCTCAAGGTACTATACTGGAGGGGAGGTGTTCTCTACCTGTCTTCCGATGTCTCCCGTGTGAAACTTGAGTCAGATCTGGAAGAAAGCAGGGTAGGTTACTTCGGTGTAGGTATACGGCAGTTAAGACATAGAGGGTGAGGGAGACAGGGAGGGAGACAGGGAGGGAGAGAGAGGGAGGGAGACAGTAAGGGAGACAGGGGGAGAGAGAGGGAGACAGGGGGAGAGAGAGGGAGACGGGGAGAGAAAGGGAGGGAGGGGGAGAGAAAGGGAGGGTGGGAGGGGGAGAGAAAGGGAGGGTGGGAGGGGGAGAGAAAGGGAGGGAGGGAGGGGGAGAGAAAGGGAGGGAGGGGGAGAGAAAGAGAGGGAGGGAGGGGGAGAGAAAGGGAGGAAGGGGGAGAGAAAGGGAGGGAGGGGGAGAGAAAGGGAGGGAGGGAGGGGGAGAGAAAGGGAGGGAGACAGGGAGGGAGACAGACGGAGACAGGGAGGGAGGGAGAGAGACGGAGACAGGGAAGGAGAGAGACGGAGACAGGGAGGGAGAGAGACGGAGACAGGGAGGGAGAGAGACGGAGAGGGAGACAGGGAGGGAGACGGAGAGGGAGATGGAGAGGGAGATGGAGAGGGAGAGAGACAGGGAGGGAGACAGAGAGGGAGACAGGGAGGGTGAGGGAGACATACACCCACTGATACACACACACTGATACACACACACACACCCACTGATACCCACACCCACTCACACACCCACACCCACTGATACCCACACCCACTGATACCCACACCCACCCACTGATACCCACACCCACACACTGACACTCACACCCACCCACTGACACCCACTGATACACACACACCCGCCCACTGATACACACACCCACCCACTGATACACACCCACCCACTGATACACACACACCCACTGATACACACACACACACACACACACACACACACACACACACACACACACACACACACACACACACACACACACACACACACACACACACTGACACCCACACACACACACACTAACACCCACACACACACACACACACACACCCACTGACGCCCACACACACCCACTGACACCCACACACACTCACTGACATACACACACACACCCACTGATACACACACCCACACACTGATACACACACACACCCACTGATACACACACACACTGATACACACACCCACCCACTGATACACACACACCCACTGATACACACCCACCCACTGATACACACACACACCCACACACCCACACACCCACCCACACCCACTGATACACACACACACACACACACTGATACACCCCCACCCCCACTGATACACACCCACACCCACTGATACACACACACCCACTGATACACACACACACACCCACTGATACACACACACCCACTGATACACACAATCCCCCACTGATACACACCACCACCCCCACTGATACACACACACACTCACTCACTGATACACACACCCACCCACTGATACAAACACCCACCCACTGATACACACACACACCCACTGATACACACACCCACCCACTGATACACACATACCCACCCACTGATACACACACACACACCCACTGATACACACACACACACACCCACTGATACACACACACCCACCCACTGATACAAACACACCCACCCACTGATACACACACACACACACTGATACACACACCCACCCACTGATACACACACCCACCCACTGATACACACCCCCACCCACTGATACACACACCCACCCATTGATACACACACACACCCACTGATACACACACACACACACACACACACACACACACACACACACACACACACACACTGATACACACACACCTACTGATACACACACAAACCCACTGACACACACACACCCACTGATACACACACACACCCACTGATACACACACACACACTGATACACACACACACACACTGATACACACACACACACACACACACACACACACACACACACACTAATACACACACACACACACTGATACACACACACACACACACACACACACACACACACTGATACACACACACACACACCCACTGATACACACCTACCCACTGATACACACACACCCACCCACTGATAAACACATACCCACTGATACACACACACACACACACACACACACACACACACACACACACACACACACACACACACACACACACACACACACACACACTGATACACACACACACACACACACTGATACACACACCCACAGATACACACACACACCCACTGATACACACCCACTGATACAGACACACCCACTGATACACCCACACACCCACTGAAACACACCCACCCACTGATACACACCCACACACCCACTGATACACACATACACCCACTGATACACACACACACCCACTGATACACACACACCCACTGATACACACACACCCACTGATACACACACACCCACTGATACACACACACCCACTGATACACACACACACCCACTGATACACACACACACACACACACACCCACTGATACACCCACACACACACACTGAAACACACCCACCCACTGAAACACACCCACCCACTGATACACACACACACCCACTGATACACCCACACCCACTGATACACACACACCTACTGATACACACACACACACCAACTGATACACACACACCCACCCACACACACTGACACCCACACACCCACTGATACACCCCCACCCCCACTGATACACACACACACCCACTGATACACACTCACACCCACTGATACGCACACACCCACCCACACACCCACCCACACCCACCCACACCCACTGATACACCCCCACCCCCACTGATAAACACACACACCCACTGATACACACACACACCCACTGATACACACACACCCACTGATACACACACACACACACACACACACACACACACACACACACACACACACACACACACACACACACACACACACACACACACACACACACACACACACTGATACACCCCCACCCCCACCCCCACTGATACACACACACACACACTGATACACACCCACCCACTGATACACACACACCCACTGACACACACACACCCACTGACACACACACACCCATTGATACACACACACACACCCACTGATACACACACACACACACACACACTGATACACACACACACACCCACTGATACACACACACACACACACACACACACACTGACACACACACACACACACACACACACACACACACACACACACACACACACACACACACACACACACACACTGATACACACACCCACTGATACACCCACACACCCACTGATACACCCACACACCCACTGATACACCAACACACCCACTGATACACACACACCCACTGATACACACACACACCCACTGATACACACACACACACACACACACCCACTGATACACCCACCCACCGATACACACCCACACACCCACACACACACACTGAAACACACCCACCCACTGAAACACACCCACCCACTGATACACACACACACCCACTGATACACACCCACCCACTGATACACACACACCTACTGATACAAACACACACACCAACTGATACACACACACACACACACACACACTGATACACACCCACACACCCACCCACACACACTGACACCCACACACCCACTGATACACCCCCACCCCCACTGATACACACACACACACCCACTGATACACACTCACACCCACTGATACGCACACACCCACCCACACACCCACCCACACACCCACCCACACCCACCCACCCACACACCCACACCCACTGATACACCCCCACCCCCACTGATAAACACACCCACCCACTGATACACACACACACACCCACTGATACACACACACCCACTGATACACCCACCCACTGATACACACACACACACACACACCCACTGATACACCCCCACCCCCACCCCCACTGATACACACACACACACACTGATACACACACACCCACTGATACACACACACCCACTGACACACACACACACCCATTGATACACACACACACCCACTGATACACACACACACACACTGATACACACACACACACACACACACACACACACACACACATGACACACACACACACACACACACACACACACTGATACACACACCCACTGATACACCCACACACCCACTGATACACCCACACACCCACTGATACACCAACACACCCACTGATACACACACACCCACTGATACACCCACACACCCACCCACTGATACACACACGCACCCACTGATACACACACAACCACTGATACACACACACACCCACTGATACACACACACACACACACACACACACACACACACTGATACACACACACACACACTGATACACACACACACACACACACACACACACACACACACACACACACACACACACACACACACACACACACACTGATACACACACACACACACACACCCACTGATACACACACACACACACACACACACACACACACACACACACACACTGATACACACACACACACACACACACTGGTACACCCACACACACCCACTGATACACACACATACACCCACTGATACCCACACACACCCACTGATACACACACACACACCCACGGATACACACACACACACACACACACACACACACTGATACCCCCCCCACTGATACACACACACCCACTGATACACACACACACACACACACACCCACTGATACACATACACACACACACCCACTGATACACACACACACACACACACACACACACACACACACCCACTGATACACACACACACCCACTGATACACACACAGACCCACTGATACACACACACACCCACTGATACACACAAACACACACACCCACTGATACACCCACCCACTGATACACACACCCACCCACTGATACACACACACACCCACTGATACACACACACCCACTGATACACACACACACCCCCACTGATACACACATCCACTGATACACACACACACACACACCCACACACACTGATACACACACACACCCACTGATACACACACCCACCCACTGATACATACACACACACACTGATACACCCACCCACTGATACACACACACACACTCACTGATACACACACATACACCCACTGATACACACACACTGATACACACACACACACACACACACTGATACACCCACACCCACCCACTCATACACACACACACACACACACACACACACACACACACACACACACACACACACACACACACACACACACACACACAGTGATACACACACACAGTGATACACACACACACACACACACACACACACACACACACACACACACACACACACACACACACACACACACACACACACACACTGATACACACACACACCCACTGATACACATACACACCCACTGATACACATACACACTCACTGATACACACACACACACTGATACACACACACACCCACTGATACACACACACACACACACTGATACACCCCGCCAGCCCCTGCACCGCCCGCGACCGCACAGCCACCACTGCCCGCCCCCGAGCCCATCTCCCACACCAAGTGGACGGGGGGAAGTGAGTGCCAGGAGGGGCAAAGGTGGGAACGCCGGGGGCAAAGGTACGAGCGCCGGGGGGCAAAGGTACGAGCGCCGGGGGGCAAATGTACGAGCGCCGGGGGGCAAAGGTACGAGCGCCGGGGGGCAAAGGCAGGCGCACCCCCGCTACCACCTCCTATTACCCCCCCTTGGCTGGGACCCGGGACAGAAGGGGGACACTCACCGCGCACAGAGGAGCCGGGAGCGAGAAGGCAGTCACGTGTGCGCTGCACAGAGCGGAAGCCCCGCCCCCGGCTTCCTCTGACATGTCAGCGACCAATCCCCTGCGGGCCGGCCGACATTCTAAGTCACCCCCCCGGCATCATCATTCATCCAATCCCATGCGGGCCGGCCGGCATTCTAAGTCCCGCCCCCGGCATCATCATTCATCCAATCCCATGCGGGCCGGCCGGCATTCTAAGTCCCGCCCCCGGCATTCTCCTTCATTCAGTCCCCCCGGCAGCATTCACACACACACATAAAAAATACTTACCGGCCGCCACATTCTCCTCACCGCCGCTGCCCCGCAATACCGGGACCAGGGACAAAAACCGGGAAGGACTTAAAACCAGGACAGGACACAAATAACCGGGACTGTCCCGGCAAAAACGGGACGAATGGTCACCCTAGACCTAAGGCCTCAATCTCCCAAATATGGTACCTGGAAGATCATTAAGGAGGCTTTCAGGGCGACAAGGGCTGAAGATGAGACATAGCAGAGTGATAGATACATAAAGAGATACACATATGTAGGTATATATACTGGCATCTATATGTGCTGTACACAAGTCTTTTTATTTAAAAAAAAATCACGCTTGCTTTAAGATTTTTGTAAACATTTTTAGTCCCTATGATGTTCTCTAAAGACAATAACCACACACCCAAATAAACAGATTTTCTACTTAGATTTCTTTTAATATTCAATAATGCACATTGTATTTTCTGTGGGTTTATCAATGACCTTCTCCACTTTATTGCAAATCCTATATGTGGATTCCAAACCTTAACATTTTCTACAGAAATATATATATATATATAAATAATCATGTGAATGTGCTCACAAGTGATATTCTTTATTGGCTATATGCTAACTGGAGATTTTTTGTTGCCTTTTTCACCCACCATAACTTAAAATGGTAAACCTACCCAGCCTAGAAATATTGCAAAGCAAGTATAAACCAACCTCACACTGATGATACCCATCAAGGTCGAAACATGTCTGTGAGTGGTTTGACTTGCTTTGCATCTTGTCCCATGCTGTGCTTAAAAGCTGTGTAAACAGCGTTGCATTTGCTCATATGGGCTCCATGTGAATGGATATTCCAGGCAAAAGGTGACATTGTGTGCTCATTTGTATGTCATTTCCCAGAATCCTTTGCTGTAGTGGAAGCACTGTATGCTAGGTGATAATCGTTGAAAGGCAGGGTTACAGACCTGTCTAAGGCTGCGTCCATGCTTACTGATTGCGTGCTGAGGCGGAGGCTGAGGGAAAGCGGGTGCTTTCTCTGGCCTTAGACCGCGCGCCGTCCGGGGGCTCGTCAGGGCGGCGGGCCAGTGACGTCACGGAGCTGGTTCGCCATCATTGGGTGAACCGCTCACGTGACCGGCCCTGCGCTCTGGCAAGCGCGAAAATTTAAAATTTAGCTAAGACTTACAAACGTGCGGAAGCGTAAGCGAGCCCCTGCTAAAGCCGCTCTCATTGCGGCTGCAGGGGCTCAGTGCCGAGCGTAAGCGCGCCTCAGCACGGGTCAGCGCATAAGCGCTGACCATGTCCGAGGCCTAAGGCTGCAGCCCCGCTGCCTGCGCTACACGCGCGCCTGCAAGGCAGGCGGCCTGTGCAGCCGAGTCCCCCAGTCTGCAGAGAGCTACAGGGGGAAAGACAGGGGAGGCGTGACGGGGGCGCGGATGTGACGTTTCCCGGCAGGTTGCCCTCATTGGCTGAACCGCCGGGGGCGTGGCCTAGCGCTCCGTCGTGACTCCTGCTCTCAATTTTCTTGAGAGCAGGAGTTTCTGTCGGTGCAGCGTGGCGGCCCCCCCTCGCAGCGGGCCCGGCCCCATTGTGGGGCGGATCTTGTCCCTGCAGCGTCCGCCACAGCGGCCGCTGCAGTAGCCAGAGGGGACCTAGCCTAAGACATGTGAATGTGCTCACAAGTGATTATATATATATATATTCATGTAGAGGTATCAGTACCGTGTTAGCCGAGCTTCAATAATCAAAAAATAAATAGATGATACCGTTCTGTGGCTAACGAAATGCTTTTATTTGTGCGAGCTTTCGAGATACACTGATCTCTTCTTCCGGCGATGTTACAATGAATGAAGCAAGCAAAAGCTATACTATAAACAGTGTCTATTGGAATGTTATCTGTGCTGGTCCTTCCCCCGGTGTGGATGTGTTTAATGGCTGGAGGTGTCAAAAGGTTCCTGAAAGCAAGTGATGAAAGAGTGTGTGTGTGTATCAGTGTGAATTAACATGAATGGAGAGCCCACAGTATATACAGTGCTTTACAAAACGTGTGTGTGGAGTGGGAGCGGATATAAATGGTGTGGGTGGGTGTGGAAATGTGAGAGTTAGTAGCATAACTAAAAGTGTGTGTGGATACTATGTGGTCCCTATTGGTGTATAGGGATGGAAAAACAAGGAGTATAAGTATGTGTGAGAGACAGCTGTGTGTGCATACATATAGCACAGTATGTACAGACATGGCCTATAGCGCTCTTTGGAAGAGAGTTCACTTGTGTCAGTAATGACTCATAAAATTTCGATCTCTGTTTAGGCCACTGCTAAGTGTCCCGAACAGTTGCATAAATTTGTATTCATGCAACCGTCTGTCTTTCGGTGTTTTAAGATTACCTTTGAGTATGGCAACCCTCAGATCGTTCATCTTATGGCCAGAGTCAGAGAAATGTTCACCAACAGGACTGTCTCTTGTTCCGCGTGTTATGCTGTAGCGGTGCAGGTTCATTCTCTTGTTTAGCCCCTGCCCTGTCTCACCTATGTAGTAGCAGCCCCCTGGGCATTTCATGCACATGATGAGGTACATGACATTGCTGGAGGAACAGGTGAACCTTCCTCTGATTTTGTATTCCCGATTCCTGTGTGGTATTTTTATTGTGTCCGCTGTGTAGAGCATTGCGCAGGTTTTGCATCTTGGGTCCTGGCATGGTTTTGTCCCGCATTCAGTTGTACTGCTGAATACTTTACTCCTCACCATAATATTCTTGAGATTATGGGGTTGTCTGTATGATAATAAGGGTGCTTCAGGGAAGACCTGTTGCAGTCTTGTATCTTCCTGGAGGATGGGTTGTAGTTTCCTGGCGATCTTGCCTAGGTGTGGGTTATATGTGACCACTAAAGGTACCCTGTCGCTTGTCTCCTTCTGTTTGTATTCAAGGAGATCAATTCTTGGTATTCTGGTGGCTTTGTGAATTTGCTGGTCTACAATTCTGTGGTTGTACCCACGGTTTATAAAGTCTGATCTCAAGGCTTTAATCCGCTGGTCTCTGTCTGCTGTGTCGGAGCATATCCGGTTGTATCGTATGGCTTGACTGTAGATGGTTGCATGTTTGGTGTGTGTCGGGTGGAAGCTGTTGTCCCTCAAATAGCTGGCTCTGTCTGTTGGTTTGTGGTATACAGAAGTCTGTAGTTGGTTGTTCTTTATAGTAATGGTGGTGTCTAGGAAATGTACTTCATCCGGGGAATGGGTGAGTTTGAGGTTGATGGTCGGGTGGAACGTATTGAAGTTGTCATAGAACTGTAGGAGGTCCTGTTCGCCAGAGGTCCAAATCAGGAGGATGTCATCGATGTAGCGAAGGTATGTAAGGGGTTTCAAGTGACAGGTGGACAGAAAGTCACTTTCCAGTTTTGCGCAGAACAGAGTGTTTTAATGATCCTGTTGAGTTCTCGCATGTATTTTTTAGTTGGATCCTCCTGCAGTTGGGTGTAATACTTTGAATCAGAGAGTTGCCTGTGTGCTTCCTGCAGGTAGTCTGTGGTGTTCATTATGACCACTGCTCCCCCCTTGTCCGTAGGTTTGATTGTTATGTTGTGGTTGGCCTTTAGCGATTCTATGGCTCTCCTCTCCATCAGTGTCAGATTATATGTTTGTTTCCTTACTTTGTCCAGGATGGTGGTTTTGGCTCTGTGTCTGAAGCTTTCAATGTACCGGTCCAATGTGGGGTTGCGCCCAGTTTGTGGGATCCAGTTGGATTTTTGCTTCTCCCTGCTCATGTGCAGTGGCTCTCCTTCTGCAGTGTTGGCATAATCTTGGTTGTGTCTGTTGTGGAAGAACTCCTTAAGACGCAGCCTTCTGAAGAATTCTTCCAGGTCACTGCACAGCTCAATCTTATATACACACACACACACACACACACACACACACACACACACACACACACACACACACACACACACACACACACACACACACACACACACACACACACACACACACACACACACGAATTGTGTTCTTTTGGTTTATTATAATGCATTATACTGAATTCCGTGCGGCAGCCATAAGGGGTATGTTCCACTAACCCTATAAACGTAATGTATGGAATTCCTAGTTCAGTTTTGAATGCATTTGAGAACGGTTAAATAGGGCATGGTAGTTAACTTTTCTGGCTGGCAGATACCGTGAATTTGTGGGGATATTCTGCTATGTGAAGAATGTTCTTTCAAAGCCAGTTCTAAGAATTTCAGGGAACTAATTAAAACTGGCTGCACTAGGAAGATAATTGTTTTTTTGTTTGGGTTTTCATCTGTGTATTTGGAGATAAAGGATTATTTTTTTTTGCCATCTGAGGCTTCTATCAGGAGCAAAGTTAAATTTTTAAGTGTGTGTGTGTGTGTGTGTGTGTGTGTGTGTATACACACACATATATATATATATATATACATACATACTGTACACACACCCACACGCCTTGTAATGTCTGTTTCATAGTATTAGATTTTTGTTTGATAGGTTTTCATATTTGGTTCCTATTCAATCCCAAAAGCCGAACCTCACAAATGACAAACCCCACAGACTATACACACGCCGCTCTCGTTAAGGGCTCGTTACATCAGTTACCCCAAATACTTCAAAAGGGAATCACCCTCTTGTATCCATCAGGTGCCCCGTAGACTTTAATAGGATTGCCCTCTTCCCGACACCACTTACTGCACAACGAGTTGCTGGCCCTTCTGGCAGCAATTGGGTTCATGAGACTGAAATCCCTGCATCTAAATCTAAGCTGGCACCCGTTTAGAACTCCAAACCTATCCACCCACTTCAGAGACCAGCAACCACTCCTCCCCACCTTAAAAACAATAACGTTACAGGGTTGTTTTTTTTTTTTTTTTTGCTTTCTAACGCGTAACGGCATCTTTGTTACCTGTAGGGTTTTGAGCAGGATAAATCAGTGCAAGGTGGTTTTTGGTTGGGAATTCTCTTGCATTTTCAGCATCTGTGTGCAGCCAGACGTCTGTGCAGAATAGACGGAGATTTAAATAAAAAAAACAAACCACAGGAACATTCATCATTGCGGTTGCTTTGGAAACACGTGTCTCCTCAGGGCTGCATCGCTGCAGAAAATAAATAAATAAGAAACATGTATGAGGAGCTTAAAACCAAAAGCTTCAAATCTCTTTAAAATTCCCATTTCATGGGAATTAACTCAGGCGGTTCAAATTATAATCCCCAATTAGGAGTGACCTTTTTTTATTTCACCGTTTTCATCCTAACCCCACACGTCACAGTCACATCCTCCAGTGTTTTCTCCTCCCAGAGAAATATTGAAATCAAATCTTATTGTGAAAACGTATTAAACATCCTGTACTATGAAACACACATTACAGATGGCGGAGAAGGGGTTACATGGTGAAGTGCTTTCACTTTAAATCCATATATACGATTCTACCTGGGGCTGGGGAATTCTTTACGTTTCATATGTTGCCCTCATTCTTTGCCCCTATCGAGTTATATGAGCCCTCAGCATTAGACACCCTGTGATTACACACAAGAGAAGCAGCAAACACCATTCATTGAACCCTGTACTCTTATCACATAAAATGGAGGTGCCATTGGCTCTATTAGGCTGTGTTTATAGTAGGCGTGCGACAGAGCGCATGGCGTCACGCGCGCCTGTCGCCCGAGTGTAGTGTGCACTTTGTGCACATTTAGATGGAGGCGTGGCGGACACGTCACCAGGCTGGTTCACCCTCATTGGCTAATCCATGCCGCCGCGCAGAAAAACAAAATCCTCATCGCGGTTGCGCGCACTATGGCCGGCCCGATGGAGCTGCTGCACTTCGCACGCACCGTCACGCTCACTATAATCGCGGCCTTAAATTGTAGCAACGCTGTATGGGAAACACCATCTTGGAACAGTAAAGGCAAGAGCTGTTAACCCTAATAATTCTTGGGGTGCCCTTTTGATGTAGCTACTGCATTATGGGGTCTGGCACTCCAGGGGCCCCATTACATAGCTATGTCGTTTTCTAGTGGAAATCGCGTTTGGGATATATCAGTAAGTGGATTGGAAGGAGGACTCCGCTTCCATTATGTCATCAGTGATGGTGAATGCCGGCGACCATCTGCTCGGGCCTGCCAACGGGGGGGAAGCACAGAAACGTCCTGGGTCTGGCGGTGGAGGAGGGAGGGTCGTCCTGCTCGTCAGAACCTGGAAGTTAGGTCCACCGGAAGTCGGAACAAACCCTGTGTCAGCCGTATGGTGGGCCCACCATCACTGCTGTGTTGGGGCCGGAGGTACTTGGACAGGCCACACTCCACAGGTAGAGCCTGGGGGAGAAAGGGGGGTGATGGGGGAGTGAAATAGAGTGGGGGAGAGGAGGGGTAGGAGAGAAACATGGGGGATTAAGAGTGGGAGAGAAAGGAAGGGGGGAGGAGGAGAGAAATATGGGGGTCAAGTGGAAGAGAAAAAGGTGGAGAGTGGGAGAGCAAGAAAGGGGATAGGGAGACTCACAGGACCATCGACTGGGGGGAGTAGACACCTCCTCCCTTGCTGATTAACCCAAGGCTCGGGTGGAGACTCTAGTTCTGGGGAAGCTGTCACACAAAGGGTTATATTTATAGTAATCCCCACATTGGTTAATGTCTTATCCCATAAGAGTGAGAAGCCACAGCATAGACTATTAACTTAGAGATGTAGGTGTGTAGCGCACAGCATCCAGCAGAGAACAGGTCTTGACAAAGTGCTTTGCACGAAACACGTTGAAGGGTTGCGTCCCTCTTTTTAATGCCTTGCCAATAAAGAAAAGTTTTTGCCAGACCTGTTCTCTGCTGGATGCTGTGCGCTACACACCTACATCTCTGGAATTCGTTTACATAGCAGCACGCATTGGAAGGGAGACTCTGGAGGTGAACAGACTGTGAGTACTCTTAAGGGGCTATCCCAATGAGGTGAAGGAGGGTGTCCTAGGACAACTTCCCCAATCTTCAGGGCTTCCTGGTGCCCCCACCCCCATCATTATGGACTGAGTATACCAATGCACAATACCTTAATACCCAGTGTCTCCCTCCCTTCAGAAGCACACACACAGCACTTTGAGCACCATTGTTCTATTCTGACTTAGACTATTAACTTAACATTTTTCCTGCCGCAAGTCCTGCAGAATCGTGGGTTTGGCGACCAGGCTATGGATGTCGGAAACGGAAGTGGAGGGGGCTCCCTTTCCGCTTCCGTCAGGCTGCCCACACCGTGGAAAACAAGCAAGTGCTCATGACGTACCGGCCGTTCCTCCTCCTCTTACCGTGCACCCCAAAACTGGAACCACCTACCAGAGACTCTCACAGCCACCACCAGTTTAAGTTCTTTCATAACTAAGGCTGTCTCACATTTTAATCTGGTCTGTAACTGTTACATACGCCCATAATATATATTATCTGTAACGGTGCATGCAGTGTCTTGTATATAAAGTATACCCTGTTCATTTATGTAACTGTATTTGTAACCATATATTATTTGTCTTACTCTGTGCCCAGGACATACTTGAAAACGAGAGGTAACTCTCAATGTATTACTTCCTGGTAAAAGATTTTATTAAAAAATAAAATAAATAAAAATTAGGGTATTGTAAAGGTTAATTGCTCTTTTGTAGGGAAGAGGTTTACGGTGTCTGACAATTTCTGGCTGGCAAAGTGTCCTTGTAGTGACTGGTCTGCTGGTGTCTGTGTGCGTCCACCCCTGACCTACTGATAGCTGTCACTATGGCATCACAGAGGCCAAAGAGTAAGCGGAACCTCCAGCACTGGGCATAAAAAATAGGGGAACTTTAGTTCCTCTATCAACATGGGATGCCAGAGCTTACAGGCAAAGTGAGCATCTCCTATGATGTCACCGTAACACATTCAATGTAATATATGCAAATATCAATTTACAAATAAAATATTTGCATTCCTGTATTTAGTTGTATTTACTATTACAGTGTTTCCCAAACTGTGCGCCTCGGCGCCCTGGTGCGCCGCGGCTTGGCTAGAGGGGCGCCGCGATCAGGGCCGCCAGCAGCGGGAAACAAGGGCCAGTAAATTAAAAAAAAAACACGCTGAACCCGGCTCCGGCTCTCCCTGCGCGCGCTGGAAGAGCAGCACCGGGAGACATGTCTCCCAGCAGCACTAACACCCCACACCCCCGGCCAAAACCGCCACCCGCCGGCAGCATCGGTGCACCATCACCCTCCCCCCGCAGCACACCGGCCCTCCCCACACAGGCCCCCGCAGCACTGACCCCCCCCCCTCCCCTCACCCCGTGCAGGGACCGGGCCATTCAGCCACCCCACGCTGCCGCCGTCCCATGCAGCACTGGTCCGTCTGCCCTCCCACCCACCCGCGCAGAATTCCCCCCCGCAGAATTGCCCCCCGCATCACCGGCATGCCGCCGTCCCCCACCGCCCCCCCCACCCCCCGCAAGCCACCGGCCTGACCATCATCCCCAAGAAGGGTAATTTTTAAATGTATTGAGGGTGTGGGGGTAATTTTTAAATGTATTGGGGGTGTGGGGGTAATGTGTGTGTGTGTGTGTGTCTGTGAGAGAGAGAGTCTGTGAGAGTGAGAGTGTCTGTGAGAGTGAGTGTCTGTGAGAGTGACTGTGAGAGTGAGAGTGTCTGTGAGAGAGTGAGTGTCTGTGAGAGAGTGAGTGTCTGTGAGAGTGAGAGTGTCTGTGATAGAGTGAGAGTGTCTGAGAGAGTGAGAGTGTCTGAGAGAGTGAGAGTGTCTGAGAGAGTGAGTGTGTCTGAGAGAGTGAGTGTCTGTGAGAGTGTGTGTCGGTGAGAGGGTGTGTCAGTGAGAGTGTGTGTCGGTGAGAGTGTGTCTGTGAGAGGGTGAGAGTGTGTCTTTGAGAGGGTGAGAGTGTGTGTCTGTGAGAGGGTGAGAGTGTGTGGCTGTGAGAGTGTGTGTTGGTGAGAGTGTGTGTCTGTGAGAGGGTGAGAGTGTGTGTCTGTGAGAGGGTGAGAGTGTGTGTCTGTGAGAGGGTGAGAGTGTGTGTCTGTGAGAGGGTGAGAGGGTGTGTCTGTGAGAGGGTGAGAGGGTGAGAGTGTGTGTCTGTGTGAGTGTGTCTGTGTGAGTGTGAGAGTGTGTGTGTGAGTGTGAGTGTGTCTGAGAGAGAGAGTGTGTGAGTGTGTCAGAGAGAGAGTGTGTCTGAGAGAGAGAGTGTGTGCGTGTGTCTGAGAGAGTGTGTCTGAGAGAGAGTGTGTGAGTGTGTCTGAGAGAGTGTGTGAGTGTGTCTGAGAGAGAGAGAGTGTGAGTGTGGCTGAGAGAGAGAGTGTGTCTGAGAGAGACACCAACTGCGCACTGCAACTGTTAGGTATGTATATACACCTTTGTTTTTACTTTGGGTGCCGCGGAAAAATCCTGATCGCCTTGGGAGCCTTGAGCGTAAAAAGTTTGGGAACCACTGTACTAATATATACGGAAAATAGAAGTAATGATTACTTCCCTATAACAGGCTGATCATTTATCAAATCAGTCAGAGATCTTCAAGCTGCTGTAATTAGCTGATGATTCTGACCAATGGAAGAGAGGCAGCTCTCACACACAGGCAGACATACAGTACAGTGGTTTGTATAAGTATTCCCCCTGTACCCATAATGCCACATTTTGTTGAATTACAAATAATGTATGCACAGTTTTTCAAACTAACTTTTTTCATTCAAAGCTACAAAGCCACAGTGGTTAAACTGAACGCTGTTATATGAGGAGGAGGGTAAATGTCAGCAAAGGAAATGTACAAAATGAAAGTTACCGGTTGCATAAGTATTCCGCCCCTTATGTCCCTACTTGGTAGAAGCACATTTTGCAGCAATTACTGCTATGAGTCTTTTTGGATCGGTATCTACTATTCAATCTCAACCACCCCAGTGTGCATCTGCGTTGCCTCAAAGGCGGTGATGTTAAAGCTGCTCTATTTCAATCTGAAACTCACCAACCCTTTATCCCCTGTACCCAATTTTCCAACTCTATCTGTCCATGAAATGTCTGTGAAGTGACTGTATAACCATGTTCTTTTAATGCAACTCTGTCTTTTTTATAACTCTGTGCCCAGGACATACTTGAAAACGAGAGGAAACTCTCAATGTATTACTTCCTGGTAAAACATTTTTATAAATATATATATATATTTTTAAATACTAGCTTTGCACAGTTGGATGAAGAGATTTTTGGCCATTCTTCACTGGAAAATTGATCCAGTTCTGATTGAATTCAAGTCAGGGCTTTGATTGGGCCACTCAAGAACATTATTTCTCTTCTTGTCCAACCACTCCAGTTTGGCTTTGTGCTTTTGACAAGCTTCCCAGTCCCTGCTGAACAAAAGCATCCTCATAACATGATATTGCCACCACAATGCTTGACAGTTAGGATGTGTTGAGTCAGTGTTCACACATCAACAACAAGCTCGTCCCGACACAAATCTGGGCCGTATGGATGGGTGAAAAAAAAGAAGCCATTACTCAAAAAGACGTGGAAAAAGGTTTTGTAGTAAGACGAGACAAAAATGTAACTTTTTGCTCTATTTTCCAAGCGTTATGTCTGGCACAAGCCCAACACTGGATATCACCCAGTGAACACCATCCCGACGGTGAACCATGGCGGCAACATCATGTCATGGGATCTCTTTAGTAGGGACTGGGAAGCTTGTCAGGATAGAGGGGAGAATAGATGATGTAAAGTACAGTCGAATCCTTGAAGAAAGAGAAAGCGAACGCTCCTTAGTGTAAAAACGTATAAACAGTTTAATATAACAAGATGAATCTACAATGGTCAAACTCACAAACACCAGATAGTTTTAGGCATGTCTGAGACAAATCTCAAGCTCCGTCACCGCAGCCGTGGTAGTGGAGGGTGTCCACATATCACTTTATCATTATTATATCACATTATTAGTCATTCACTATTAACACATCACATACAGCACACACTTTTATATATGAATTGCCCAGATATGCTGGTCTATCTGCTATCTATTCTTAGGTATCTAAGAATTCAGTAGGTCATATTTATCCATTTAGGTCTATATTATGCATTTAGTATTAACCACTTGCTACACAGTAATATCGTCATCATTACTGATGCTTATTTCTTGTAGTTAAACTTTTTTCCAGAGCGTTTTTCCTAAATTCACAACTATTATCAATAATTATCCTGGAACCAGGGTCACGTGTGATGTATGAATAGCTCCAGTTAGCTTAACTCATGCCTTCCCTCTTCCAAAGCACAACAAGTCCTTTTGTCTTTCTTAGTTTTATTGCAAGGTCAAGGAAACAAAGGGTTCTTGTAGATGGAGTAGGGTGGTAGAGAGTGTTTCTCTAGAAGTGCTGTGTTTCACCGGGTAAGGCGTGTGTAAAAACAGGAAGGTCTTGCTGGGGCTAATAGCAGGTACTGTACTCACTCAGTGTCCTGGGTGGAAAGGAAGTGAGGGCTAAGTGTCACACAGGAAAGGTATGGGACTGAACTAACTGTCAGCGGGGACAGGGGGGGAATAGAATAGCCCATTCTATAAGAAAGGCCCAGGTTGCTATAGCAACTCACTAACTAGAGCTGTGCAAGGAAATAATGAAACAATGTAGCCTTCTCACATGCAGCTAGCTGCTGGGACAGAGGAAATACAGGCAGCTGAAGGAGACAGCAATAGTCTGTGAGCTGCAAAGGGGCACAGGAATAAGATTATCCTGTTCCAGGACAAAAAGGATGTTAAAATGATCCTATGTAATAATGTCCATATAATTATGTCCATATCAAGTTCCTAATTGGAACACTATGATATTTTCTATCTTGATCTATACCAGGAGAGCGCAAAGTTTTTCACGCACGCCCCCTACCTTTGAGCTCCAGCGTTCTTGCCCTCCCCCCCCCCCCTCTCGGCTTGGACATGGCATCAAATGATGCCGTGGGTCACATGACGTCATGTGACGCCGCCGCATCATTTGACGCGCGTTGTCATGGCGATGCGTGCCGTCACATGACCACGCGGCATCATTTGACGCCGCATTGCTATGACGCCGCATTGCTATGACGACGCATCGCCGAAGACCCGGCTGGCAGCAGATAAGTTAGTTACAGAGGCCTCACGCCTCCCCCGGCATTTAATTTAAATGCCGTGTGTGAGAGCGCGGCACCTCTGTAACCGCCCCGGCCCCCCCCCTAGTAAATCCTGCGCCCTCTGGGGGGGCACGCCCCTAGTTTGCACACTGCTGATCTATACAAGTGTATGTCAAGTATTATTATTTTTTTTAATTTCGGGAGCTTCATAGGCTAATAGCATCCTCTGCTGAAGTTGCAAACTGCAACAAAACGCGTTAGGACAATCTTGATCTTGATCTCACGCTGAGAGACATCATAGCGGTTTTGTGCAGGAAATCCCAGACCACAGAGGGAACACGTCAGAAGTGCTGCCGGTTCCCGGGGGATACAATTCGAAGGTGCAAACGCCCGTTCCGGTGTCCAGATACACCAGTAGTGTCTAGGACTGTGACTGACCTAGCGGAGCACGGCGGACACCCTCGACCATCACGGCTGGGGTGACGGAGCTTGGGATTTGTCTCCGACATGCCTAAAACTATCCAGCGTTTGTGAGTTTGACCATTGTAGACTCATCTTGTTACGTGTTTATATGCTTTTACACTAAGAGCGTGGGCTTTCTCTTTTCTTTCTCTTTTAGGTTCCATGACAGGAATTGGTTACATCCTCTAAGAAAGCAGCCTAGGACTCCAGAAAGACTCATTTGGTGGTTTTTATAATGTTGCATTCATTTGCATTTGCTTGCCACATTAATGGACTTAGTTTTTTCTTTTTCATAATAGCATTGTTTATCCCAATTCATGTTATTACCTTTCTTTTGGTTTTACACCTAATAATATAGTTTAATATCCACCAAGTGCATGGTGGGCATTGTTACCATCACATTTAATATTACATCTTGAACTCATCCACATTATCTAAGTCATTTATGGTCTCTCTAGAGTGTATTAGGCACTGTCCTTTAGATCTAAACCTGTTTGAGTCAGCCAAGACTCGGAAACTGGGAAGGAAATTCCCATTTCAGCAGGACAATCACCCAAAGCACACAGCCACACTGGGGTGGTTGAACAAGAAGAGAATTAATGTTCTTGAGTGACACAGTCAAAGCCCTTTAAAAAAAGAGAAAATTCGCGCCAAAAAAGTTTTTTGCCTACTATTCAAGGTATGGCTTCAGTCCTTTCCACAGAATGATTCCGCTGCCTGAGTCTTTCAGAGGTTATTCACCAACCTCTGTATGAGTATGGGTAGAAAAGGGGAAATGTCCTCGGGCGCGTCACTCTGCTCCCAGCTCCACGACGTATGTTACGTGAAAAATAGAAGAGAAAGGGGAGGGCCACAATAAAAAACAACTCCAAGTTATACACACTTCTTATTTTTAGAGTGGGAAGGGAGGGGTGGTAGGGGAAAACAGGGGAAGAATGATATTGAACACACTTTTAGGGTAGAGACACACTCACATGGAATTTCTGATATCATGAGCTGGTATTCTCGCCTCAGCATGTAATGACATAGGTTGTAGATGAGGAAGTGCCCTCTGGTATCTTCCTTGACAAAAAATAAAAGGGAAAAACAAAATAGTGTAATACAATTTAATTAGACAATGGGTGCATGAGATTTAAAACTTACAAGCGACCGATATTTTCAAGCATAGAAAGGAGATGTCGCCGGGCTCCACAGTATATCCCTCTCTGGGTTGCAGTGTTGCTTCTCGGCTGATCCCTGCTGGCAGAAGGTCTTTGTATCTGTATATGGGGATAATTGCACGCGCAACGGAGTAACGAAGCTGAAGACTACATCTGTGGAGGAGATAGGCGGCCGGAGGAGAACATAGCCTGTGCACGGGCCTTAAGTATCCATACTGCAGCCAGAATTATCCCCATATACAGATACAAAGACCTTCTGCCAGCAGGGATCAGCCGAGAAGCAACACTGCAACCCAGAGAGGGATATACTGTGGAGCCCGGCGACATCTCCTTTCTATGCTTGAAAATATCGGTCGCTTGTAAGTTTTAAATCTCATGCACCCATTGTCTAATTAAATTGTATTACACTATTTTGTTTTTCCCTTTTATTTTTTGTCAAGGAAGATACCAGAGGGCACTTCCTCATCTACAACCTATGTCATTACATGCTGAGGCGAGAATACCAGCTCATGATATCAGAAATTCCATGTGAGTGTGTCTCTACCCTAAAAGTGTGTTCAATATCATTCTTCCCCTGTTTTCCCCTACCACCCCTCCCTTCCCACTCTAAAAATAAGAAGTGTGTATAACTTGGAGTTGTTTTTTATTGTGGCCCTCCCCTTTCTCTTCTATTTTTCACGTAACATACGTCGTGGAGCTGGGAGCAGAGTGACGCGCCCGAGGACATTTCCCCTTTTCTACCCACAGTCAAAGCCCTGACTTGAATCCAATCGAACATGTATGGAGGAGATTGCTGCTCTAACTAGTGTGGATATAAAATGTGCCTGTTGGACTGGAAAATATGAGGTGAGCTCCCCCATGAATTGTGGGTAAAAGGAACATTCCAAGGGCCAATAAGGCAGAGTCAATAGCTTGAGCCAATCAGACTGCTCCATTTCTGAATGTTCCATCAGTGACTCTCTATAGGGGTAAGTTACAGTAATAAGCACAGTAATGAGCACACTGTGTAATAATAATGCGTTTTTGACGCACAGAATAAAATAACACAGTCTGACATTTTCTAGGCAACGAAATAACAAATTTGATTCCCACTACGATGGGTTAAGGCCCTTTAAGGGGTGAGAACTGACGTCATGGAAAGTCGTAGTGATGCACTCGGTTTCTGAACCATAACTCATCACACAAATATTGTTTTATCCTTGAATCTTATCACACAATGTCACTTTATCATATATTTTTTTTTATATTTTTTTTTATTGGGTTGCCAAACATATTATAGTAAACATTGCAACATGACAATACAAGAAATGAAATTGAGATACAGAAACTAAACATACTTTTACACAAAGTTGTTTTTAGTATTGCACATCATACTGTTAATCTGATGTAGCCATCCCACCTTTGGCTACTAACCTGCCCTACTCCTGACAGTAAGCCCTGTTAGAATCAGGCTAGTCAATATGGGTTTTCCCCACTCACTGGAGCTGCACTTGAGTAACAGAGGGAGGCAGGGCCGCCAACAGAAATCATGGGGCCCAGGACTAATGAAAGGAGCAGCCCCCCCCCCCCCCACCCAACCCATAGCGCACCTACCACGTAAAAACTAATTTCGCTCGCAACTTTTACTTAACTGTTTTTTTGTTATTGTTAATACGGAAATAAACATTACAATGCAATCTGTTTATTTTAATATTTTCAACAAAAGACAAATATACCCAATGCTACATCCAATGTGACAAAAGGTCTGGACGGGGTTAAATATGGGCCTGGGGGCTACATATACACATATGTATGTATGTATGTATGTATGTATCTATGTATGTATGTATTTATGTATTTATAAATATATATATATATATATATGTATTTATGTATTTATAAATATATATATATATATATATATATATATTTATATATGTGTGTATATATATATATAAAACAATACACATAAAAAAAACAATACATATAAAACCCACCCAAATGCATCTAAAAAAAAGACCCCAATACATCTAAAAAAAGACCCAAATGCATTTAAAACGACCCCTTTGCATCTAAAAAAAGATCCCAATACCCCAATACATCTAAAAAAAAGAGAACAATCCATTAAAAAAACAACCCTCCCCAATACGTATAAAAATACCCCCAAGCCCTCAATACATATAAAAATACCCCAAAGCCCCCCAATACGTATAAAAATACCCCCAAGCCCTCAATTCATATAAAAATACCCCAAAGCCCCCCAATACATATAAAAATACCCCCAAGCCCTCAATACATATAAAAATACCCCCAAGCCCTCAATACATATAAAAATACCCCAAAGCCCCCCAATACATATAAAAATACCCCCAAGCCCTCAATACATATAAAAATACCCCAAAGCCCCCCAATACGTATAAAAATACCCAAAGCCCCCCAAAACATATAAAAAAATGGCGCTGCAAATTTCCCCGACCTCTGGTCAGGCCCTGCGTCTGGGCCCCGGCTCCCAGCTGCCTGTAAGCCTCTTCCTTTATCTGTCCCACGCCGCCGATCTTCCACTGCCGGCGTGCGACGGGGCTCTCTGACGTCAGAGCGTGTCGCACTGGAAGCTGGGCCAAGCTTACTTCCAGCACGCTGACGTCAGAGAGCCCCGTCATGCGCTGACAGTGGAAACTTGGCAGCTTGGGATACAGAGAGGAATAAGCTTACAGGCAGCTGAGAGCCTGAGAGCCGGGGCCCGGCCGTGACCGGCAGCAGGGCCTGGACAGAGGTCAGGGGAAATTTGCAGCGCCGTCCGGCCAGCGGGCCTGGGACACCAGCCCCCGCAGACCCCCCCTGTTGGAGGCCCTGGTGCGAGGCAGTGACATCCGGCCTTAGCATGTCCAATTGTGGAATAGACCTGGTGTCCTCCTAGCTGTACTTAAGGGCAGTGTCGCCTTAAATTTAGCAGTGCCTCTACCTACTTGAGAGGGGCAGGCCACACAGCCAAGAGCCTGACTACTGGGCCTTTATCTGGTCCTCTTCCCCTCGGGAGGGTGAATGTGTACCATACCTCTGCCCCTGCAAGAGGGGCAGGGAAGAGCTGGAACTGCTGCATGTGCCCTTGGTGTGTAGTGAAGGTCCAGGGACCATCCTTAAGTGAGTAGCTGACAGTTGCTGCATTGGGCAGAACCCTGCCGTGTACTGTGCTGCACAGAGAGAGACAATAAACCGTTCCTGTTATTATACTCCCGCCTAGTGTGTGATCTTACTGGGGGAGAGGTGATAATTCTACTGTAGGAGATCATCTCCACCTATCTGGAGCCTACAGCAGATGGAGGAGCTGCACTGCTAGAGAACCATGTTTGTAATGTACCCCAGATACCTAATCCTGTGTACCATCGGCAGACAGCTCAGCCCTCCTGTTACCAGCAGGTATCATGCACCACATACGTAGTAATGGCAGAATCTCCCAGAGGGTGGGCGAAACACCGTTACACTCAAAATTACACACAATAACACAAACAATTTTGTAAGATTAAAGTTACAGCTATCACTGCACACTTTCCAAACATAATCTTATATCAAGTGACCCAATTGCCATCTCCCCCTATCTATCCTCTGTTATCGTACTTCCTCAAGGGTGATGTTATCTGTGGCCTTTCGCAATCAGTCTGAGGAGAACGTGTGCTCAAGAAGAGGTGTGCTCTAATGCAGCGGTGCGCAAACTGTGGGGCGCGACCCCCAGGGGGGGCGCGACACTGACGACGGGGGGCGCGGGGTTAACAGAGGCCCCGCGCGCTTCCCGAAAGCACTTAAATTAAGTGCCGGGGGAGCTGCAGGGCCTCTGTAAACCTAACTTACCGTGGCTCCGGCGGCTTCCTCCCTGTGTCGCCATGGCAACGCGGCGTCAAAATGACGCTGCGAGGTCATGTGACGTCACGTTGCTATGGCAACGTGACGTCATTACGCTGGAGCGCGGGTAAGTTGGGGTTGGGAGGGGGGCGCGGGAGTGAGGGGACAGCCGGCAGGGGGGCGCAGGGAAAAAAGTTTGCGCCCCCCTGCTCTAATGTTTGTGTAATCGAATCCCTATATTGTTGTGACATAGTATCAATAAACTTTTCCCATTTTTTAAAAGATTTCCCGGTTCTAAGTTCTTTATTTGTCTCTGAACTTGTCCAGCAGCATGAATGTATTCAGATAATCTTTTAAGGTGTCTATGGTGGGAGACTCAGGCTGAATCCATTTTACCATCACTGTTTTCCTTGCTGCAAGCAAACAATCTCTGCTAACCTTGGGACAGTGTTCCTTACATTGACCTCTTTCCAACTTTCTATATTCCCCAACAGCAAGGCTAAGGGCTCTTTTATTGTAATTACCTCAATGAGTTTTTGTATATACTGCAAGACCTTATCCTAGAAGTCAGAAATAACCAAACAGTCCCATAAACAGTGTTTTAAATCTGCTCTTTCCTGGGAGCACTTGGGACACTTGATTTAGATTTCTCTATCCCCTTATAATTGATATCAAAAGCATAATAAGCCCTATACAGTATCTTATATTGCATCACTCTCCATTCTTCAGATACTATAATTTTCCTAACGCAAGTTAGTCCTTCCAGGAGCAGATCCACGCCTTCAATTTCTGGGAAATCATTTTCCCTCATAGCGGACACCCTTTTTAGATCCTTACATAGTCTTTATCCCTAATCCATTCATATAAATCTGAGATGGAATATTTGGTACCATTAGCTTCCCAATAGGTCTTTTTATAACTCTCCATACTTTTGCAGTAATGCATTACTTGTATATAAGGGAAGTGATGCGCTTGGGGGCAACCCCAGTTGTTCTTTTAGTTACTGGAACGTACAGCACCCACCATTGTTCACATCTATCAGCTGGCCCAGAGTTCTAATCCCCTTGTCTCTCCATATCTGAAAAGAGGCCTGCATCCTTCCCGGGGGAAACCTTACATTCCCTGGTATAGTTAGGAACTTTGAGCACGTATATGATGTCCTATTGTTTTTTCAATATTTTCCAGGTATCCTATGTATCCCTTATTAGCGGGTTTCCTTTGGCTTCCATTTGTATTTCTCCACATTTTACATGCAAAATCCTTGGAAGACTCTCTGCGGCCACCGCCTGCTCCTCCAAATCTAAACAAGAATAATAGCTGTATTTGCAGTTATCCAATCTCCCACATATCGTGCTACACGGGCCAGATTATATTTTCCAATATTAGGTAGATTAAGCCCTCCCCATTTTTTTCAGACATAACTTGTTGATAGGAATTCTATTTCTCATTTTTTCCCCAGATAAACTTAGAGATTGCCTTATTTAGTCATTTAATATCAGTGTTTCAATAGTATTGGTAACATCTATCGTGGGCAAATCA
Organism: Ascaphus truei; assembly: GCF_040206685.1. NCBI lineage: Eukaryota > Metazoa > Chordata > Amphibia > Anura > Ascaphidae > Ascaphus > Ascaphus truei. The sequence continues at coordinate 170,658,738 of NC_134487.1, read as the reverse complement.
ATCTTGCGAAAATGAGCATTTTAACCATCTGGCATCTGCCCGACAAATTAAGCGGTACATTTTGCCACCCCTCTAATTCTACGATTATTTTAGGGATAATTGCCCCCAAATAATTTTGATACACGTATTTTACCTTCCGGATCAATATAAATTCCTAATTAAGTGATTTCCTAGTTACCTTAAATGGGCACTTTTCTTCCCATTTCATATTGTTTTTGCACGTTAGGATTTAAGTTTTAGTTGCATTAACCTTAAAGCCCGAAAAATGTCCAAATGCTTCAAATGTCTGGTGTATTTGTTCTACAGTCTCCTCTGGATTTGACACAAGCATCGATAAATCATCCACGAATAAGGCTATCTTAGTTTTCTTTTCTCCTATTTTAATCCCTTTAAACTCTGTCATGTTTCTAAAATATTCAGCCACTGGTTCAATCACAATATTAAATAGCAAGAGGGATAAAGGGCATCCTTGTTTTGTTCCTCTGAATAGTCCTATCTCCTGCGATAATAAACTCGCTGCCATTATTTTTGCTCTGGGGTCTTTACACATTGCTCTGATCGCACCGAGGAAAGTTCCTGCAATCCCATTTTTCACAGAACATTCATCTTGTATTCCCAGCGGGCGAATGGAATGACGCTCCCTCATTCCATTCTCCCACTGTTCACCAAGGAATAAGAAGACTTTTCCTTACATGAAGGTTGAGTGGGATCACTTTGTATTTTTTTATCATTTAAGGTGTATTGGTCACTGGTTTAAATTTATAGCTAATTTTATAGTGTATTTTTATAGTGTGTTTTAATTGTACACCTTGTTTTATCACTGGGAGTCATTGTATATCTCATCCTCACCATCAGAATACTTTCCTGAGCGCCAGTCCTGTCTTTTTTTGTGTTCTGTACCAGGTATTCCCACCCTACATTATCAAAATATATGCAAAACCGAATATAAGCTCAAGGAAAACACAGTAAATATAACAAAATGAATATAAATGAAAACGGAGCAAAAATTGGGTTAAAGGAGGATGTAGTCAAGCCCTGTAGCGGTATGAATAAACAGGAGGATAGGAGGAGACACATATACTGTATGGGGGAAAAATGAAGTAAAACAAAGAGAACCCTCCCAAGAAGACTGAATATGGTTCTCAGTGAATAGCCAGCGCATGTGTCTTATACCCGTGTCTCTGGTATACCCGGTGTGGAGTACTCAGTTACTCACAAGGTTTCACCGTCCTGGTCCTCCAGCTGACAGGGCGCAAGTGCCGGTCCGCTGTTATGGAGATCCTTAGTGACACCCGAATGCGTCTTCTTCAATCATATGCAGCAGAGAAGTGAAAGGTAGATTGATGAGACTGCAGCTCCTAAAAAGATTGAAACCTCACCAGCGATTGAAAAAAAAAATTATGTTTATTGAACTACATAAAAGTGGCACGAACAAACAAAAACAAAGTGGCACGAACAAACAAACTCTCCTCCCACGCGTTTCACACCCCCTATGGCGCTTTCTCAAGGAGTGTAGTGCTTAGTGAAGCCTTTATACATTATCAAAAGCCTTTTTGGCATTCAATGATATTATTATATTGTCTCTATTACTTTCCATATTCGTTTTTGTCCAGTGTATAGCTGTTATGACCTTTCTGATATTTTATACAGAGGCACTGCCCTTTACAAACCCTGTCTGATCTGCATGTATTAATTTAGGTAGGATTATAGCATGTCTATTAGCCAATATTTTTTTTACAGTTTCTTTGCATCTTGGTTCAATAGGGAAAATGGTCTATAGGATTCCAGCCTCAAAGGGTCTCTCCCTTCTTTATGGAAAATTCTCACAAAAGCTGTTTTGCCCGTCTCCATATATTCTTCTTAGCATAGGAGTTCTTTAAACACTTCAGGCGACAGGCAAAAGGTCAGGGCAGGCGGCAGAGGTGCAGTGTCCAGGCGACAGGCAAAGGTCAGAGCAGGCGGAAGGCAGCGAGGTCGGGGTCACGGTCCGGGGTCAGAAACAGGGATTCCAAATAGGCAAAAGGGTAATGTGTGACAGCGAAGATCAAACGGAGCTGCAGCAAACAGAACTTTGCTCAGCGACTCCCACTAGGAACTGCAGCCTTATAAAGCAGGCTGCCAGTACCCAAAATGGCCACAGTGAGCAGAAAGGGCAGGAGAGACAGAAAACCTGGACCGTAGTGAAAACCTGGCACGGATCGAGCAGAATCCTTACAGACTGTTGCATGTTTGAAGGAGGAGGGAAAAGTACCAGAGTAGAGGGAGGAGTTAAAAATCTGTTTGAACGTAGAGATTATAGTAGGAGCAAGAGGTTTTAAGAGATGGGGGGGAATGGGGTCAAGAGGGCAAGTGGTAGAGGGAGAAGAGGAGATCAGCAGTGACACATCCTCCTTTTACAGCACAAAAAGTGTCAATGAAGGCAGGAGGAGAGTTAGGAAGAGGTGTAGGATGGGAGAGGGATACAGAGGAGATGTCGTGACGTATGGATTCCACCTTTTCCTTTTCCAGCAAAGTCCTGAGGTGAAATTGAGGAAGAAGTACAGACAGCCAAGAGTGGTCTGAGTAGGGAGTCAACGACAGAGAAGAGTCGGCGTGGGTTAGACTTGTGTCGTGTTTATTAGTGAAGAAAAGTAGCCTATTTGTTTAGCCTGAGAGAGGGCAGAGTTGAAACAGGATAGCATAAATTTTTAGTGAAGGACGTCTGCAAGAGTTTGAGATTTCCCCCAGAGGCGTTCAGAGGAACGAGTGGAGGAACGCAGCATTCACGTGTGGGAATTGAGCCAGGGTGTAGGGTTAGAAGGGCGAGTGCGGCAGAGAGAAAGAGGGGCATGTAGATCAAGAGAGGCGGATAGGGCAGAGTTGTAGTTCCTGACCAGGTTGTCAGGGTCTGGAGCAGAACTGAGAGAGGAGAGGGAGGAGCGTGAAGTGGAATCAAAAGCTGGAAGGTTAGTAGAGCGCATATGAAATATAAATAGTCCGATCAACCAACATCAGAGAAACAGCCTCAAAGGGAAGCAGCCCCGGACCCGACAGTAACGGCTCTCAGAAGTGTGACTGCCCCCTCCGAGTCACGTGTGACACCGCTCAGACCAGCAAAAACCTCTCTCTCCTTCTTGCGAGCTTCGTCACTCCCATGCGTATCCATAGTTGGCGTAGTATAAGGAAGAAAGATGCACAAACCCCTCTCTCTCCCTCACACAGCCCCTTTTTCTCTCTCCCCCTTCCACCATTCATCTTAGTCTCCTTTTCCCTCCATCTCTCAGCCCCCCTCTCCCAATCTATCTTTCAGCACCCCCTTTATTTCTGATCCTCCAAGATCCATCTCCCAACCCCCCAATCTATCTCCCAACCCCCCAATCTATCACAATTAGTCTTCTCCACCTAGCACATGGTGCGATAAGGAATAAGAGGCTGACCCTGATCTGCCTGGTAACACCTGCCAGGAGATATGGGATTGGATAATAAGAAACATGGGTAGAATCTGGAGATCAACTGTTAGTCTGAGAGACACAGAAAGACCACCTGTCAGTCTGAGACAGAGATAGGTAGTGAAAGGCTGAGAGGCACAGAGAGACAGCCCAGGTGACAGAGTTGCTTAAGAGGGACAGCCTGACACTCAGAGGTGAAAGATGTGGCTTGTATGAGACTGTTAGCCAGGGAGAGAGAAAGTGAGAGATAGCAGCAGAAACACACCCCCTACACAAAGAGAGAGAAGAGCCCACAGCAAGAGATCCAGATACTTACTGGACTGTTAAAGCGCAACCGGAAAACAGACCGCAAGGAGGTTCCCTTCCCGTGACTTTCGAGTATCCTTTGTGTATTACACACACACACCTCACAGATATTTTACCCTTAACTGGTCTGCAACGCGACACGCCATATTGAGATAAGAGCTCCAATGCAGTGTTGGCAATAATATTGGCTTAAAGTGACTTCCACATTGGACACTGGGACTAATATAAGAGACAATAGCTCAGCATCCTTATTTATTGTGTATTCTATATGTGCACGTTTCAGGGTCTTTTGTCCCAGATTAAGACAGGAAATTTTAGGTTTGTTAAACAGGGTTTTTATTACTGCACAATAATAACTACATAATAGGCACACCATCCCTTTTTTTTTTTATAACTTGTATTTTATTGAAATATTTTTGTGCATGAAATACAATAAAACATACATTACATAGTTACTTTGTGCATCGCAATAAAATAAATACAACCTTTGAAACATTGTGCTGTGTATAAAGTGGGGGTTCCACGACTTTTCGCGCCCTACGGAGCCGTGGGAAACGGGGTTAAACAGGGGTTGGGGGTAAAAAAAAAAAAAAAAGGGAGGTGGGGTAGGGGGAGGAGGATTAGGAGTTGGTAGAGGGAATAGGGAAGGGAGTATCTTATTACTAGATGTTGGGATCGCCAGGTCAAGTGAGGTATTCAAGTTGTTGGCAGTAAAATGTGCAGTCAGATAAGATATAACGGGGTCTTTGAGATCACTCACTCCTAGAGGAGAACACATCTACCATTATCAATGCCAAATTGTGTTACACTCAACCATTGCAGCCAGACGTTTAGATAATTGTCACCAGTGTCGTTAACTAGACTCGTTAACTTTTCCATCTGGCAGATAAACCACAATCGATTCCGAATCTTTGGGATGTTTGGTATGTCGGGGCGTTTCCATAGTGCTGCGATCTCACACCTCGTTGCAATTGCAAAATGAGCAATTAATTTATTTTGTGATTTTGTTAGATCTTTTAGAGGTCTGTTCAGGAGGAACAGCCAAGGATCTGGGGGAATAGTGAGGTCAAAAATCGTCTGTATCCAATTCCTAATCTTTTCCCATATTTGGGCTATTCGTGGGCAAGACCACAGCGTATGTAACAAGTCGGCCGTTCCCCCGCACTGCTTGGGGCACAGAGGAGAGGAACCTGGCACGAACTTAGATAATTTGAGTGGGGTGAGGTACCATCTCATGAGTACTTTATATGCGTTCTCCTTTAGTGTGGTACATATAGAACTTTTGGCCGTGGCTAAGAATATGGTGTTCCAATCGTCCTCTTCAAGGATCTCTCCTAGGTCTGTCTCCCATTGGTTTCTAAAAGCTGGGGTGTGTTCGTGTGAGGCTGAGGAATCGACTACCTCTCCATATATCGCTGATATATGTCCCTTAGTGTCGGTTTCTGCCCGACAGAGCTTTTCGAATTTGGTCAGGGGGGGGGGGGGGGGGGAGGGTATGGGCCCAATTTGTTGTAGAATGCTCTTATCTGGAGATATTTAAAGAATTCTGAGTGGGGAATATTTTTTTCTGATCTGATATGTTCGAATGTTTTAATTTTAATATCAAAACCCTCCAGACCTTTGATCCTATTGTATCCTTTTGATCTCCATATTGAACAATTGCTGCCTATTAGACCAGGTGCGAACCTCGGATTATTCCATATGGGAGACATTAGGGAGTTGACTGATGTGACAGAATTCTTAATTTTTGAAGCTTCCCAGACCGATAATGAGTTAGTCATTGAGGTGAGCGGCAAATCAATGTGTTTTCTGGAACTTTTAGGTAGCCAAATTAAACTGCTGAGGTCCAATGGGGAACCGGCAGCACCTTCTAACTCCACCCATCTTTTCAATTTAGGATCGGAGTGCCATTGTATGATGTGACTTAATTGCGCCGCTTTATAATACGATAACAGGCAGGGTACCGCTAAGCCTCCTGCTAATACAGATCTTTTCATATTTGTTTTATTGACTCTTGGTTTTTTCCCCTTCCAGATGAATTTAGAAATTTCAGACTGAAGCGAGAGTATATCTTTCAGTCTGAGTGGCACTGGTAAAGTTTGGAAGAGGTATAGGATACGGGGTAGTAAATTCATTTTGATGTATGTATCCTACCTATCCATGAAATTTGCTTGGAGGCCCATCTGGAGAGGTCTTTTTTCAAGGACCGAATTAGGTTGGGATAATTTGCGGAATAGATATTTTTAGCGTTTTTTGTAATTTGAATACCTAAGTATTTTATGGATTTCTTTTGCCAATTAAACTGGAAGTTGAGCTTTAACAATTTCTCGGTATGACTAGGGAGATTAATGTTTAGAGCTTCCGATTTGGATTGGTTTATTTTAAATCCAGAGACTTTGGAGAATCTGTCAAGTAGGTCAAATAGGTTTGGGAGGGAAGTGAGGGGCTTTGAGATTATTAATAAGATATCATCTGCGTACAGGGCCGCCTTATGTGTTTGTGAATATACGTTTAACCCTGAGATATCTGGGTTGTCTCGGATGTGCGCCGCCAGAGGTTCAATACACAGGGCAAACAGGAGAGGGGATAATGGGCACCCCTGTCTCGTGCCGCTCTGAATCTGGAATGGGAGTGAGGGAAAACCCTGGTGTATAACCTTGGCTGTTGGGCCTGAGTATAGAGACATAATTGCTCTACTCCCCTGATCCCCGAATCCGAATGCTGCGAGCGTTTCCTTAAGATATGGCCAGTCAATCCTATTAAAGGCTTTTTCTGCGTCCAGACTTAATAACATACTTTGGGTGTTATTTTTGTTTGCCAATTCAAGCAGATCAATGAATCGTCGGGTATTGTCCGCTGCCTGCCTTCCCTTAATAAAGCCGACTTGATCTGGGTGTATTAGTCTGGGTAGGATTATACTCAATCTGTTGGCCAGGAGTTTAGCGAATAATTTGATATCCGTATTGATTAATGATATAGGTCTATAACTTGTACAATGCAGCAGATCTTTCCCAGGCTTATGTATTAGAGATATAGACGCCCGCAGCATATCTCCGGGGATTGGGGCTCCCGCTAAGATAGCGTTGAACATGTGGAGCAGCCTTGGGGCAAGTAATTCTGAGAATTTCTTATAGTAGAGCCCTGAGAAGCCATCCGGACCCGGTGCCTTTGATGATTTGAGTTCTTTAATAGCCTGTGACACTTCTTCCAATGTGAAGTCAGCGCCCAGCTTGTTTCGATCGCTCTCTGTTAATCTCTCTAGTTTTGAGCTGGCCAAGAAATCTCTTAGAGCCTTGCTCGTTTTGCTGTTATGTGCCACTTTCTTCCCATCATATAAGGAACCATAGAAAGAGCCAAATTCTTCTACTATCTTATGGGGGTTGGATGTGTGAATGCCAGATTTTAAGCGTAAAGCTTGGATATTAAACTTTGATTGTCTCTCTTTTAGCGCACGTGCTAGCATCGTATCCGGCCTGTTAGCTTTTTCATAAAACTTCCTCTTTGACCAGCTTAGTGAGTTATCGGCCCTGGAAGTTAATAACATGTTTAGTTCAATTTTGGTATCTTTTAATGTCTGAAGTGTCTGTTTGTTTGGGTGAGACTTGTGAGATACTAGTAGAGAGTGGAGTTTGTCTTGGAGAATAACAATTTTAGCGTCTCTCTCCCGTTTTCTTTTGGCGGTGATGCTGATTAATAGGTCCCTCAGTGTAGCTTTGTGAGCTTCCCAAAGAGGAATATGGGATTCCACAGAGCCTGTATTTAGCTTAAAGAATTGGTCAATATCTTGACCTATGGCCTCACAGAGTACGGGTATCTTTAGGATTGATTCATTTAGTTTCCAGTTCGCCCCTGGTCTAAAGGCCTGAATTTTAGTGCACCGTAGCTCTATAGGTGCATGGTCGGACCATGAAATATCATGGATCTCGGAACGAGCGACCATAGGGACCAGTTGACCCGAAACGAAGAAGTAGTCGATTCTGCTATATGTTGTGTGTGGGTGGGAGTAAAAAGTATAATCCTTACTCGTCGGGTGTGTCTCTCTCCAAATGTCCACTAATTGGTTATCTTTTATGTTTTTAAGTAGGGCGGAATGAGCTTTTTTGTTGTCCGAGTCTTTTCCCCCTGATCTGTCTAAGGAAGCTTCCATTACTATATTGAAATCACCTGTGAGGATTATGCTGCCTTGAGATATTGAACTTAAGATTCGGAAAAATTTATTGAAGAATGCAGCATCTTGTATACATGGGGCATATAAGGATGCTAAGGTGATATGTTGTTCATGTATAGTGCCTACAAGGATTAGAAAACGGCCTTCCGCGTCTTTTTTCACTGTTTGGACTACAAATGGAGTTTTGTTACTAAAGAGTATAGCTACACCGCCTTTTTTGGTGGGCGCCGAAGCTGTATAGAACTGGGAGAAGCCCTTGTCTAAAAATTTAGGTGTATTGTTTTTACTAAAGTGTATCTCCTGGAGGAGCAACACTTCAGCTTGCTTCCGCCTATAGTCAGAGAAGGCTAGTCTTCTTTTAATTGGGCTATTATAGCCCTTAACGTTGTGTGAGATTAAGTTTAATGCCATTGTACAATAGGGAGGAGGTACAATGTGTCGTAAGATGGGTACTCACTGCCACCGTTGCCTGAAGTAGTCTTATCTTTGTCTTTTCCTGCTTGCGTCTGGAGTGTGACTCTTGGATCCCGAAATCTTGGGAGTGTGGTTGAAGGGGGGAGGGGGTGGGGAGAGGCTGTACGTACTGGGAAAGCTACATGGGGGAAAGAGCAAAATAAATTAAGTAATGTATAAAATAAGAAAAGTAAAAAAAGGTAGGGGGAAAAAGGGAAGACAAGAGCTCGCCTCAGGGGCCCCCGAGGACGGCTCCTGCGCCTAGAGGGAGGGTCTTCAGGTCTCATCACCCGGATGAGCCCGCCTCCAAAAATGGAGTCGGACCACCGTAGGTCTTGAGGCTGGTCCCCTAAACTAGGGGGCCAGGTTAGAGAACGCATATGCCACGACGAGGCTGGGCCCGCCGGCATTAGTCTAATGAAAAAACAAAACAAAATTGCGGCAAATAGCTCGAACATATTAAACAGGTTATATACCCTAAACTGTGACCTGTAAGTACAGAAATATGGCTCTTTCTGTAGGTGAACGTAGAACTCCCTGTGAAAAACGCCCAGGACCCGCCAGAGCCTTTGAGCCCAAACTTCCCGTATCGACGATTTATCCCGATTGGGAGTGTAGTCTAGATATCCGGAGTATCTATTAAAGCATATTGTTAGTCATCTGTCCCTGTCTGACTTTGCTTAGACCTACAGCCGAATAGACAGGCATATGCATACATACTAAAATACAAGGGAACGGACGCGGGGGGAACACCTGTGGACCGAATATAGTGATAACTGCTTATTGTGGGAACAGCATAGTTAACAATACTTCCTGTAATAGAAAATGTAGTTATTGTTCAAGTATTAAGTTAAGGATTTGAATTATACATTTTGGAAGCCTTAGGGATATGTATAGATCCTGATGAGATACCCAACCCATCCGTGAGGCAGTTGGAAAGAGAGTGTGCCTCCTCGAATCCCCCCCAGTTAAATAAAAGCTGGATGTTTCGGCTTTATTGTGGTGACGAGCCAGAGTCAATGTCAGTGAGGAGATATATTAATATATAGTAATATATTAATCCGCCGTTCAGGCATGGGGACAAGAAATTGATTCTCTCTTTTTACTTAACACTGGGAGGTGAAACAGGTGTGTATCAGTTGCTAGTATTAGAAAGACAGGTGGGATTAGCGGGGGTTAGGTACTTACTTAATCCGGTTGCGTATAGTTAATATATCTAACTAACCGATAATAATATATATATGTAACGTTGTGTCTGTGATATATCCGATATCACATAACAAATTAATGCTTCATGTGTATATTGCACGGTCTATGCATTAACATACATTAGCATACATTAAGACAAATAATTTCCCATCTACAGATATATGTAGCTAGGCTGTGGTACGTGTGTGGGTGGAGACATATCTAACAATACACATAACCTTAACTACACATGGATATCTATATATAGACATGTATACCTTTAGGGATGTAACCACATGAGTCAGTATGAAATGTTAGTTTATTAGTTTTGTTAGATGGGATGTGTTAGGGTGTGTTGTGTACAGTAGTGTGCTAGTTAGTGGGGCGATGACTGGGGAAAATATTTAATGAGGGGCTCTGTTGTGGCACATCTCGGAGAGCTAGGGAGCCTCCGGTCTGCTCCTCCGTCTACTTCCTTGTGAGCTGGGGTCCTTCCGCATCCGGTTCCATGACCTCTGTTGAATGAGGCGGCGGCCATCTTGGAGGTGGCGTCGGAGTGAAATGAAAGCTGGGTCTCGCGAGAGGTGGAGGGGTGAAGATGACGTCATACCCGGTTTCGCGCCATCTTCATTGCAGCTCCCCCGCTGGATCAGGGAGGATCGTGGTAAGATGGCTGCTGCTCGAAAGTGGTGTGCGGCTCAGCTCCGGGTTTCGATCAGGATTTTGAAAGCGGAGGTAGGTCCGGGCACTGGCGGGAAGGGGTATTCTGAGCAATCAACTCTGCGTTTAACCTTAGGGCGAAATCAGATATATCAGAAGTGCGGGGAACTGGTTTACTCCGATCCTGATGCCTCAGGGGCAGTCATCCCCTTAGGTTTGTTGGCTCCCACTTTGGACCAGGAGGGGCCTGGGGGGCTGTTAGATGTGGACGGAGGGTTTGGTAGTGGGGAACCCGGCATGTTTCGGGTGGCTCCGGGGATGCCCAATTTGATTAGGAAACTCTCCCCATCCTCCGGTTTCCTTAGTGTGTGGGCTACTCCGTTCTTGATGGAAAGAAGGGCACAAGGAAACAGCCACTGATGGTGGGGGCCAGGGCTCTTCTCTTCATGAGGGTAGCTGGGGCCAGGTCTTGATATACCTGGAGCTTAACTCCTTCAAACTCCAGTGACCTGGCCTCTCGGGCAATTCTACACACTTCTTTCTTTGTGCGAAAGTGGTGAAATCTAGAGACAATATCCCTGGGGGTGTCCCCGCTCTGCGGTTTCCCGCTGAGAGCTCGGTGGCATCGATCTAGCCTTATCTCTGCCTCCGGTTTGTCCGGGAAGAGGTGCTCTAGCCACCTGAGGGTGAAATCTTCTGGGTCAGTGATGCTTTCTGGCACTCCACGTAATCTAATGTTGCATCTCCTGTCACGATTCTCTGCGTCCTCTGCTTTATCCTCCAGGAACTTGACTTTGTCAGTCGGAGAGGATATTTGTTCTTGTGTATGGGAGATGGCAGCCATTGATTCGTCAGTCTTTGTTTCAAGAGTGTCAGTTCTTTCACCCAGGGCATCTATGTCCTTTCTGAGGGCCCATAGCTCAAATTTGAAAAACTTTTTCATTTGTGAGCAAAATTCTTTTAAGTCCTTTCTGCGAACCACTTCTTCATCCCCTTCATCTTCCGTGAGGGGATCTGCCTCGGGGTCATTAGTAGCAGGGTGGGGGGGGAGACACCATCTTATCCTGCTTGTCTGCTGGGGGCACCGCTTTCCGCTTAAAATATGTAGAAACCGGCTGGCTTTTGGTGCGGGCAGTTCTGCCTGAAGCCATCTCTGCAGTTTTATAAAGCTTTTGCCGTATAGTGAGCCGGGGAATGTTTAAAATTGCCGCTTTTATTATGTTTAAGAGTGCCGACAGGTGAGGAGCTCTGGGATCAGGACTCCATTCACCTCGGTGTCGCGCATGCGCCTCCAACACATCACACCATCCCTTTTAAGGCAAAACAATTAAATAAACACCTACTCCTCTTAGGAGACTAACTACACCAGTACAGCCCTTTCTAACTGGGTGGCTAGATAAGCTGGTTACCACCCCAAAACAAGTACTGCAAATATAAAAGTCCAATTAGAAAATATAACAGTCCTTATCTGTTTTGGTGCTGTAGGAGAATCCCTCCCACGAAAGTCCAGGAAATCCCTCTGGACAGTCTTGTTTCCACAGCAGACACGTCCTTGCTTCCTGAGTGTGCAACCCATGCAGTCCCAGCAGGCTCTGTGACCAATGTCCAGCAAGCCTAGGGGACTGTGCCAGCCAGCTTTCTCCTGGCTGGGGAGAAGTCTCTCCCCCCCCTTCTCTGGGGTAAGCAGTTTCTCTGTGTGCAGCTCTCTGTCTGCATTTTGCACTCCTGCTCACTCAGGAGAGCAGGCTGATTAACTTCACCGGCAACAAGTCTCTCCAGGGGAGGTTAACTCCCTTTAGGCTGGAAAGCACACTAGCTGCATCACTCCAGACCATACAGCGAAAGTGACTGTATCACAATTATAAAATATATATATATATATATAAATATATATATATATATATATATATATATATATATATATATATTTTATAGAGTAAGGGCCATCGGCTTAAGGTTGCCTAGTGGTCAAAAATTACTGTTTAATATATACACAAGTGTCATCTGGTATTATTCATGAGGTACAACTATTGTGGACTCAGGCCCCCCACATGGAACATATAGACTGGAAATCAAAGGGAAAATTTGGGATGCCTGCAACCCTATACTTAAAGTCAAAGGAGTTGATGAGATCACCCAGTGATAGTAGAGAGAGAAAAGGGGTCCCAGAACAGAGCCCTGAGGTGCACCAACAGATAGATTAACAGAAGACAAAGACATGTTAACAAAAGATATGTGAAAGAAATATAACCCAGCGCTGAAAACGAAAATGAATACATGTGCAGCTCTAACCCAATAAAAGCCGCTGGCGAGGTGCTGTGGTAGGGTCCTTCGGCTGCGTGTTGCAGCTTCTACTGGCATTATTTTCCTCCTTCTCCAACTGCAATGGCCGCACGGCGTCAAATGACGCAGCGTTGCCATGCCAACATGACGCTCGTGACATCCGGCTTCCCGACCTCCCGGGCCGGCTTTCCGACCTCCCATCAGGCATCCCGGCCGTCCGGCTTCCAGCCCGGCCGTATGTGGAGGACAAGCACGCAAGCCACCTGGACGAACTCTGCTGCACAGGTGGGTCCCCTCCCTTCCAATGAATACACCCACAGTCAGTCACCCACCCACAGTCAGTCACCCACTCAGTCAGTCACCCACCAAGTCAGTCACCCACCCAGTCAGTCAGACAAGTGTCAGTCACCCAGTCAAGTGTCAGTCACCCACCCAGTCAGTCCGTAACCCACCCAGTCAGTTAAGTGTCAGTCACCCACCCAGTCAGTCAGTCACCCACCCAGTCAGTCACCCACCCATCCAGTCAGTCAGTCAGTCACCCAGTCTGTCACCCACCCAGTCAAGTGTCAGTCACCCACCCAGTCAGTCACCCAGTCAGTCGTCAGTCACCCACCCAGTCAGTCAGTCACCCACCCACCCAGTCAGTCAGTCACCCAGTCTGTCACCCACCCAGTCAGTCAGTCACCCACCCACCCAGTCAGTCAGTCACCCAGTCTGTCACCCACCCAGTCAGTCAGTCACCCACCCAGTCAGTCAGTCAGTCACCTAAGCTCCCCATCACCCACCTCCCCTCTCTCTTTCTCTATCACCCATCCTCTCTCTCTCTCTCTCTCTCCATCACCCACCCTCTCTCTACGTCACCCACCCTCTCTCTCCGTCACCCACTCTCTCTCTCCGTCAGCCACCCTCTCTCTGTCTCCGTCACCCACCCTTTCTCTGTCTCCGTCACCCACCCTCTCTCTGTCTCCGTCACCCACCCTCTCTCTGTCTCCGTCACCCACCCTCTCTCTGTCTCCATCACCCACCCTCTCTCTCTCTGTAACCCACCCTCTCTCTCCCCGTCACCCACCCTCTCCCTGTCTCCGTCACCCACCCTCTCTCTCTGTCACCCACCCTCTCTCTCTCTGTCACCCACTCTCTCTCTGTCACCCACTCTCTCTCTCTCTCTGTCACCCACACTCTCTCTGTCACCCACTCTCTCTCTCTGTCACCCTCTCTTTCTCTGTTACCCACTCTCTCTCTCTCTCTGTCACCCACTCTCTCTCTCTGTCTGTCACCCTCTCTCTCTCTGTTACCCACTCGGTCACTCTCTCTCTCTCTGTCACCCACTCTCTCTTCACCCACTCTCTCTCTCTATCTCTCTCTGTCATCCACTCTCTCTGTCACCCACTCTCCCTCACTCTGTCACCCACTCTCTCTCACTCTATCTGTCAGACTCTCCCTCTGTCTTTCTCACACTCTCTGTCTCTCCCACACTCTCTCTGTCTCTCCCACACTCTCTCTGTCTCTCCCACACTCTCTCTCTGGATATTTTATTTACCCTATATATATCTTAACTGCCCCATATCTACACTGAAATAACCTATACTGCTTTCTTCCAGATCTGACTCTCAAACTTCACACGGGAGATATCGGAATCCCCCCAACCCAGAAGACAGGTAGGGAACACCTCCCCTCCAACATATAACATTGCGGGAATGAGGATACCTGGACATTTAGGGACTGCGGAACAAAAGATCCCAGATGGGATTGCTGCTTTAGATATTGTGAAGCTGGGGCATCCAGACACTGGTTAAGGGGTTCAGGAAACTAGTCATTCACACACATACACACACACATAATTATGTAACAAGGACTAAATGTAGTAAAGTATAATACAATAAAGAAACGGTTATGTCAAAACCTAATCTTATCAGTTCTTACTAGGAATTTATTCAATTTCTTTTTTAAAAAGCAGGGCGGGGCTAGGGGCAGTAGAATTTTTTAGTGATTTGTCGACCACTGCCGATTTTTGATGCTGGTATTTTAGCCTGTTAGATCCTGTGAGATCTGAATAAATATTCTAATTGAGCTCATTCCTGGTGCGCTGTGTGCATATTCCTTTATCATTGTGAATACACACTGACTATAAATGAAGCATTGGCACTTTTAAGCATTTGTACTGCATACCAGCACTTTAATTGTATATTCATGCACATTAAATAGCGTTCCTCTTATTTTTTCTTATATATATATATATTATTACTATTATATGTCTTTATTTATATAGCGCCATTAATGGACATAGCGCTTCACAGTAGTAATACACGTGGTAATCAAATAAATAACAGGTCGTGGGAGTAAGGGCTACAGACATAAAAGTAACATTAAGGAAGAGGAGTCCCTGCCCCAAGGAGCTTACAGTCTAATTGGTAGGTAGGGAGAACGTACAGAGACAGTAGCAGGGAATTCTGGTAAGTGCTTCTGCAGGGGGCCAAGCTTTATGTATCATGTGTCCAGTATTATCCCCAGTGCTATTCATATGCTTCTTTAAGCAAGTGTGTCTTAAAGGTGGATAGAGAGGGTGCTAGTCGGGTACTGAGGGGAAGGGCATTCCAGAGGTGCGGGGCAGAAAGTGAAAAAGGTTTAAGGCAGGAGACGGCTTTAGATACTATAGTTGCCTAAAATAAATACATATATAGCGAAACTTATATTCATTGTTCACATATAATTAGTTACTTTATAATCTGTGCTCCCTTATTTTTCACTATATTATATGTTAGCAAAAGAGACAGAAAATGAGTGATGAAAACCACAATGAGTTTGGTTATGGATACCAAGAGTGTAGCATTTGAAGAAGAGAGTGATCAATAGTATTGAAAGCAGCAGAGAGATTGAGTAGGATAAGTAAGGGAAAATGACCATTGGATTTTGCTTCATAGAAATCATTGATTTCTTTAGTGAGGACAGTCTCCATTGAGTGAACTATAAGAAAATCAGATTGTAAAGGGTCCAGGAGGGCAGGGGAATTAAGAAAGTTAATCATAAGGCTACGGCCCCAGTCCCTGCGTGGGACTGATACTTGAGCAGAGGGAGACGTTGAAACTGTGTCAGAGCGTTGAGACCATTGATATCTACTGGCAGCACCTCTTCAGCAGGAAAACTGATTGCGTCACCAACCTGGAGAAGAAGAGGCTGGAAGGGCCTATACCTTCTAAAAGTGAACTGTACTCCATTTAAAACGTGACTGCATTTTAAAATCTCTATTGTTTGATCCAATAAAAATTGTATTATGCCATGGGAAGTATTTGCGCTTCTACATGTATGTATGTAATATATATATATATATATACACAGTGGTCGACAAATCACCAAAAAATCTACTCGCCCCCTAGTACCAAACGTGTGCTGCTTGGGCCAATAGGAGCTCGCCACGATGTTAAATCCACTCGCCCGGGGCGAGCAAATGTATAGGTTTGTCGAACACTGTATATATATATATATATATATATATATATATATATATATATATATATATATATATATATACACACACATACATATACATATATACATAAAACACACAAAACAAGTAGCGCTACTAAGTGACGTGAATAAATATGAAACTAAAATATAAACACAGAAATTGTGACATATATATATATATATATATATACATATATATATTTCTACATGTATGTATGCATGTAACACACACACATATATATATATGTATATATGTATATACATATACATAAAAACACACAATAAAGTAGCGCTACTAAGTGACGTGAATAAATATGAAACTAAAATATAAACACATAAATTGTAAATGTGATATTCTAATAGTAAATATAACCAAAAGATGCAATAAACATAACAATATAAAGTCCAAAAAAAAGGATAACGTCCAAATGTCTCCACTTAGTGATGGTTTAGAGGAGGGGAGGATCCCAACAACACAATGATCCCAAGAGCTCCTTGCTGCTTCAGACAAAGTGGTGTAGCTGCCCACTATAAACCTAGAAGAACAAAACACAAAGAAGCGCAAGCTCCATAGCGCGTAACTGTGTACAAATAGGGTGAATTTATTTAAAGGAAAGTGTCCCTAGGAGATACACTTACAGGATGCTAAAATAACACAAACATTGGAGAGAATCTGTAAGGGGCGTCATCTACAGGAGCGGGGGCGGGGGGGTCCGATAATGATACTGTGCACCTGATGTGGCTGTTTGCAACTCCTGCCATGAGTCCTGCAGCGTTTCAGCGTCTCCAATGCTCAGAACACTTCCATGTGTAGTTCACTGTTGGAAGTGCAGGCGGATCAGCTGAAGAGAGTATCAGGGAACCCAGGACCTCCTCCCACACGTCCGTCTAAGATGACGTCACCACGTCTCCACGCGTTTCGTCACGTTGCGTGACTTCCTCAGGAGATTGGTTGGTGTAACATAGCCAGTTTATATAGGGCAAAGTCCACGTAAACACAGCAACAACGTTCAAAAAAGACTGGAATCAGTATGTGTGTGTGTGTGTACCATTGTAACACTGCCTGGAGAAGAGATCAGTGTATCTCGAAAGCTCGCACAAATAAAAGCATTTCGTTACCCTCCAGAACGGTTTTGTCACTTCGTTTTTGATTATATATATATATGTAGCCCCGGGCCCGGCCCCCGTTTACCTCCGTGTGGCTGCGGGAACAGGGGGAAGGCTGCAGAGGGACGTCCGGGAGCCAACGGAGCTGTGGGCAGACCCGGCATAGGTGCGGGGAAGCTGGCGGCTGGATACCGGAGCCCCGTGCAACCGGGGAGCTGCTCCGGTGGTGGCAGCCATTTTATTTCTTCGCGCGTGCGCAATTGAGACTATGCGCATGCGCAGTGGCAAAGAGATGCAGCGGCCATGTTAGGTGGCGCCGCAGGGGACTACATGTCCCAGGATCCTGTAGGGCTAGAAGCCACCTGAGCCAGCACAGCCAATAGGGCTCACGGATCGGCGCAGAGGGAAAAGAGATACATTTGGCACACAGGGAGACCACGCAAGTTGGGAGCAGGATGGCAACAGAGCAGGTAGTGTCCAGAGAGCAGTGCATCCCTAGACTAGGCCTAGAGTTGCCCCGCAGGCCCCAAGCCCCCCTTCAGCTTGTGGTTCTACAGGGAAGGCCAACAGATAGGGACGCTTCCCCTCAGCTCACCACAGTTAGTGCACCGGTGACTGACGCCATGCGGTGTGTGTGGCCTGCGGTCTGGGATTAGATGACAGGCACATACTCAGAGACATTTACAGGGACACACTGTCCTTTGGGGGACTCACTATTATGGTGTTGGGTTATTGTATTGTGGGGATGTTGTGTTGTGGGTGTTATTATATTATTGTGTCAGTAAACCAATCGTTATATACCTTGTATGCGTATTTCTACATACTATATTGGTTCCTGCAAGGGAATATCCTGCAGCGCGAGGATCCCTCCCAGGTGGGGACGCTGTCACTAGATAGAACGCGATCCCCAGGCTCCCAGTGGCGGAGGATCAGGTCTCCTGTATGCCAGACAGGTATCTAGCACACAAAGTTCCCTTAGACACTGGGAAAGGAGGCTACATTTGGAGGCACTGCTGAGATTCAGACCTGGGGTGCCCAAAAGAGAGTAGTGCAAATTGGCTAAACCATGTTTGTGCCATCCAAGCAAGAGGTCCGTGACTGGGCCTTGAAGCTCCATGAAACTTGCAGAGAAAGTAGGAGGGTGTTACAGTGTGTGTGTGTGTGTGTGTGTGTGTGTGTGTGTGTGTGTGTGTGTGTGTGTGTGTGTGTGTGTGTGTGTGTTTGTGTGTGTGTGAAGTCATGGCAGGTGTGTATGCAAGGGGAGAGTACATTAGAGCTACTGAAATGGTTTGCTAAAGATGTGAGTTTTAAGATAAGTCTTGAAGGTGGAGAGAGAGGGTGCTTTTTCATATAAAGGGGAAGGCATTCCAGAGGTGTGGAGCAGTAACTTGTAACTAAGAGAGGTTTAGATACAAAAAGGTAGACAGAAGACATTCTTGAGCAGAACACAAGTGTGTGTATATATTTTATCATCTACAGTCCTTATCGACCCACTGCTTGATGAAGGCCTCCCCCAATAATCTCCCAGGTACTGCGGTTGCAGCCACTCCTCCATGTTGCTCCAACACATGTTCTGATTTCATCCTCCCATCTTACTTTTGGTCGTCATCTCGGTCTTTTGATGTGAACCTCTGAATACAGTTGAGTATCATCTGTGTTTAACGATAATTGATGTCTTCTTGCGATATGTCCGGCCCACTGCTATCTTCATTTCTTCACTCTTGTGATGAAGTCACAGACTTTTGTTTGGTTTCGAACCCATTCATTATTTTTCCTGTCTCTTCGGGTAATACCCAGCATACATCTCTGAGTTGACAACTCCTTTGAGTTGACTGAAGCTTCTGAATGGTCTTTGCATTTACGGTTTAAGTTTCACATCGATACGTGAGCGCAGGCCGGATACACTGGTCAAGCACTTTCCTTTAGAGGCACAGTGGTAGGTTCCCTTGCGCAGGACCGGCCTTGGCATTTGCGAGACTTTGCTGGGCGATTCTTTGACGTGCAGCCCTCCTCCTGAAACGTAGCAGCGTCATGGCAACACGTCGTCATGTGACGTCGCGGCGTTATTTGCTGTCGGGTCGCCATGACAATGTGACGCTGCAGAAGGAGGGGCGCTCCAGAGAAGTTAAGACCCGCCCTCTCAGTACACACACACCTGCACCTCTCTCTTACCTTGGGTTGAGACACGGCCCTATGCCGGTCTAAGGGCCCTGCGCTCACTTATCCAGCTCCCTCCTATGGTCGGGCGGAAGTTGGATTCCGGCGCCAACAAGAGGAGGGAACGTGAGTCCCCCCGAAGGCGCGAGGCCCAAGGGAATCACCTTGAACTATGGCGGCCCCGCCAAGATCGCCATGTTTCTTCCAAATGCATTCCATCCCATCTTAATTCTCCTATTGATTTCATTTGAAACGTTCCCATCAATTAATACTTTGCTGGCCAGGGTAGAAACCGTCTTCAACTTCTTCCTGTGCTATTCCGTTTATTTTGATCTTTGTAAAGTTGACACATTTGTTGAATGAATTGAAACAATCGCTCACAACTCCCAGGCCTTAAAAAGTAGAGAGAAAACCTGACGTTTCTGTGTTCTATGAAGAACTTCTATAAAAAAAGGGTATTAATAGAACTGAAATGCCGATTTGTTTGCATTAAACTTTTCGTTTTCTACGTCTTAAGACCTGTGCCTTGTTTTATTAGAGAGAGACGCAGCCCGCAGCATACGCTCAGTGATCGTAAAAGGGAACCATTTATTCCATCAGCAATACAACAAAAATAAAAAATGCCCATTTTGATGGAATAAATGGTTCCCTTTTACCATCACTGAGCGAGGGCTGCGGACTTTGGTCTTATAGATGTTCCCTGGAGCGGATGGTGACCCTGGCTTGTGCCCCCTCCAGGATGCTAAGTATTGCTTGATATACTTTTGCATTATTTACTGTAGAGTGCTGCAGATATCTTCACTTTTGTGTATCTGTGTATTACAATAAAGATATTGAGAGCAACATTACATCCAAACGATTATGTATTTCAGCGCACAAAGGGTTCATATGCATGTGCTTGTGGCCTCATCTTTGCCTTGATGTCGACTATCAGGATTTAATCATCGCTGACATATTTGCGATGCTCTTGCCCTTGCCTCTCGCCTGACCTCCAGCAAGTGATGTGTGTCCTTATCTGTGTCATTACAGCAGAGCATCCTTCACCCGGGAGGATTTAAACAGAG
The DNA here is from genome assembly GCF_040206685.1 of Ascaphus truei. Taxonomy (NCBI): domain Eukaryota; kingdom Metazoa; phylum Chordata; class Amphibia; order Anura; family Ascaphidae; genus Ascaphus; species Ascaphus truei. Next base: position 170,638,459 of record NC_134487.1, on the reverse strand, counting down.
CCTCCTCTCCAGAAATCTGATTCACCCGGAGCCCTGAGATCCAGACCATCTCCAGGCATCACACACACGCAGAGCAGATCTCCCGGGCGCTGATAATCGCTTACATCGCTCCCAGAATAATAATAAGAAGCCATGCTGCCTGCGACGTTTAAACTCTGCGCTGGGATATCATACAAACACTTTCACAACATGACAGGTGATGTATAAAATACAAAGCGGTGATGCTGACAGGGGGAGGGCAGTGGGGTGATAATAGGGTGGACGGAGATCCAGAACTTTTTTTTTAACCACCTCTACCACCGATTTTGGGTGGGATTTAAAAGATCATTTTTTTATGGTAAAAGTTCAGAGGAGGAATGAAGAAAAACGGGAAAAGATGTGGAAGAGTTAAAAAAAATAATGATTTGTTAAATGTTGAAATGTTATTCCTACTTTCTCTCTGTTGTCTTCCCTCTTTCTTTCTCCCAGTTTCCATTCTCTCTTTATCTGCCATGATTTAGCTCCCTTTCTCTCACCGTTCTAGATTGCTCTATCCGTTCTCGTTCTCTTTCTCTCTCTCTCTCTCTTCCCTCTTTGCCCCGTTCCATTTTTTCCCTCTCTCTCATTTTCTTCATTTTATTCTTTCTTCCTCTCCCGCTTTTGATCTTTTTTTTCTGTCTTGCTTCCACACTTTATTTAAAAAATGTTTAATCTCTCCCCATGTCCCTTTCTCTCGCTCCCTTTCACACTAACATTCTCTCTCTCCCTCTCACACACTAACATTCTCTCTCCCTCTCACACACTAACATTCTCTCTCTCCCTCTCACACACTAACATTCTCTCTCTCCCTCTCACACACTAACATTCTCTCTCTCCCTCTCTCTCACTAACATTCTCTCTCCCTCTCTCTCACTAACATTCTCTCTCTCCCTTTCACACTAACATTCTCTAACTCTCTCTCTCTCACGCACTATCATTCTCTCTCTCACGCACTATCATTCTCTCTCTCACACACTATCATTTTCTCTCTCTCACACACACACACACACACAATCATTCTCTCTCTCTCTCAAACACTATCATTTTCTCTCTCCCTCTCTCTCACACTATCATTCTCTCCCTCACTCACTATCATTTTCTCTCACATACACACTATCATTTTCTCTATCCCTCTCTCTCTCACTCACACACTATCATTCTCTCCCCCTCTCTCACACACACACTATAATTTTCTCTCTCTCTCTCACACACACACACACACACACACACACACACACACACACACACACACACACACTATCATTCTCTCCCTCTCTCACACACACACTATCATTTTCTCTCCCTCTCTCACACACACACTATCATTCTCTCTCCCTCTCTCACACACACACTATCATTCTCTCTCCCTCTCTCACACACACACTATCCTTCTCTCTCCCTCTCTCACACACACACTATCATTTTCTCTCCCTCTCTCTCTCTCTGACACTATAATTTTCGCTCTCCGTCTCTCACACACTATCATTCTCTCTAACTCTCTCTCATTCTCCCCCACTTTCATTCTCTCCCTCTCACTATAATTTTTTTCTCTCTCTCTCACACACACACTATCATTTTCTCTCTCCCTCTCTCTCACACTATCATCCTCCCTCTCCGTCTCTGCCTGTGGACTGACTCAGGCATAGCAGCTCTCTCTCACACACTAGCATTCTCTCTCTCTCTCTCTCTCTCTCACACACACACACACACACACACTATAATTTTCTCTCTCCCTCTCTCTCTGACACTATCATTTTCTCTCTCCGTCTCTCACACACTATCATTCTCTCTAACTCTCTCTCATTCTCCCCCACTATCATTCTCTCCCTTTCTCTCTCCCACCATTATTCTCTCTCTCTCTCTCTCTCTCTCTCTCTCTCTCTCTCTCTCACTCTATCATTTTCTCTCTCCCTCTCTCTCACACTATGATCCTCCCTCTCCCTCTCCGCCTGCGGACTGACTCAGGCATAGCAGCGTGGTGATTGTGAATATCAAGGTCCATATCCGCAACGCTCCGTTAAGTCCCTTTACCTGGCATTAACCTAACTTAATGTCACATTGAAACCAACGTTTTATCTTCAAAGCACAATAACAACATTACGCCTTGTGTTCTCCAGTAAAGAGCCTAGCGTTAACTATAAGGGGCGTTAGTGACAATAACATGCAACTGAGTCGTTACCATAACATGGCATACACACTAACGTCCATTAATGTTAAAGTGATAGCGTAATGCTACATGAGTTATGTACCCTGAAAGAGGGCTTTCTTTTATAATACTACTGTATATATCATTTAACTGCATTGTTTCCCTCACTTCTCTCCACACCACCAAAAGCATTATTTCAGGGTCTGGATCGGAGTAATGCCTAGACCTGGCGTGGCCATCTCCAGTCCTCAAGGGCCACCAACAGGTCAGTTTATCAGGATATCCCTGCTTCAGCACACTGAGCCACCTGTGCTGAAGCAGAGATATCCTGGAACCCTGACCTTGAGGAGTGGAGTTGCCAGCCCTGCGCTAGATGTACTTCATGTTGCGTTATTGGGAGATAGCGCCTCATTGTGCTACAATAACGTGGTGTTACCGTTACGTTATATATATATTTCGGACATTGCTTTTGTATATAATTAGCTTTGTAGTAACCTCAGGGGACATAACGTCTGTTTCTGTTCTGGTTACCGCTGCGCTATGAGCCCTGATTTCCTCTATGGATCTATGGACCCAGAGTGCAATATCTTCAGATGGAACAAGTTTTCATTCACATTTGACAACTTTTTTTCGTTCAATAATCATTGGGGGGCAAATTGAATGGGAAAAATGTCTTGTTTCTTTTTTTGTCCTCATTTTTGAATACAGGGGGTCTCCGGAGTTGAACCCCATTAATTTCAGCTCTGGAGACCCGCTGCTTCCGGAGATACTTACCTCCGCAGGGGGTGCCGGTATCTCCCGCGGTTTTCTGCAGTTTAAAGCCTGCGGTCACTTGGGCCAATGGGAAGCCGCACCGGGTGATGTCACAGCTTCCTATTGGCTCACAGAGCCCGGGAACTTTGAAAAGCAGCCATAATGTGAACCCCGGAGTGGCTACTGGCACTCCCTACGGAGGTACCTCTGGAAGCAGGGGGTCCCCCGGAGCTGAAATGAATGGTGTTCAACTCCAGAGACCCCCTGCTTCCATACAGTATTTAAAAAAACAATGAGGAAAAAAAACAACTCGCATTGCTTCTTTAAGCGCATGAAAGGACAGTCAGAAATGTATCAATAAAATCAGGTTACGGTTGTAATGTCAATCTAGAGAGATTTTGAGTGCTATGGTAATCTCCACTTCCCTGCAACTTCAAAATAGGCAGCAAAAAAAGGAAAAAACATTGAAACAAATTGTTATCATGCAAAATTTTATTTTTCACATTTCTAGATTTTGTAAAAAAAAAAATATTAGCAATTTTTTTTTAAAGTGACTATCAAGAGCAATAATGTAGCCATAGAAGTGTGCATTTTTCTCTATAAATATGTTGTTTTATCTTATAATATTTATTGTTATTGCTGTGTAAATCCGTAGATTTAACATTCAATCATTTCAGACAATCAGTCTTGGATTGCTGTGTCACGTGACATTTTTCAAGGCCCATAATAAAAAAATTCTTCTTTTTTTTAAGGTCTTAAAAAAACAGCTGCTGTTGCTCTTACTCATCAACTGGAAAAGCTTTCTTTAACTGGACCAGGCCCAAGTAAATGGATAAATCAAGTACGCAGGAGAAGTTCCTTATTGAGTAAGTTGCATTTAAAATGTATATTTATATAACCCAATAGCTAAATGGAAAATATTCCTTTTTGCTGGCACTTTCAGGAGTTTTTTGGGGGGAGCTATTTCCAGTTTTAAGAAGTTTAAATCCAAACTTCATGTATAGGCCTCAAAATGGTATAGTTATGTCACCATAGCAACTATAATTGGTTGAGCGAGAGGGCGGCCATTTTGAATTGCTCAACCATTTATCCGGAAGAGCTGGCAAATGTGAGAAGAAAATGGTTGATAAAACCCTTTGTTTTCCAGGTTCCAGGCTTGAGCAGAATCCTTACAGCGAGATTGAGATGTCCTATATCAAACAGGGTGAAGAGGCCTTAATGAAATCAATGAGTATCCTTGCAGATCAGGATGGATGGAAGATCGAGATTGTGGCGGTATTACAGTTTTTACATTGCACCAACTGCCCATATTTTGAACTCATCCTTGTCAAATCATTGTCAAAGCCCAAGATAGCTGGGACAGGACTGTTGGCTCAATCACTCCTTGCTTCAGCATAGGTGGCTCAATCAGTGCCTGCTTCAGCACAGGTCGAAGACTGAGCCTCTGATTGAGCCACCCTTTGGGGTGGGGGGTTGAGGACTGGAGTCGAGCAGCCCTGATTTTGGACTATGTATCTCATTCCCTCTTTTCCCCTCATAGGAAAACGGAGATAAGGTTGTAAGTAAAGTTCTCCCAGACATTGGAAAGGTCTTCAAGCTGGAAGCGGTGGTGGAGCGGCCCTTGGACAATGTGTACGGAGAACTGGTGGATAACATGGAGAGCATGGGCGACTGGAACCCCAATGTCAAACAGATCAAGGTGGGGATGGACAGTCATAAAACAAACAAATACACGCGTGGTCAGCCTGGGTGTCCACTGCGCGTCTCAGCTGTGTCATCTCTCTCATTGTCCTGCCTGGTGTCCCCTCTGCTCTCTCTGTCACTGTCCCTTCCGTATCTTCTCCCTGTGGCTGTCCCTTTTCTTTGTCACTGTCCCGTCTACTCATTCTCAAAACTGGTTCTCACTAAGATAATGTTGCATTATAATTACATTGGCTAACGAGGCTCGTATCTGTATAACATTAACTGTAAACATGCTTAAATGATTTTGCAGTCTTGCTGGGTTGGGGGTTCTATCTATAATTATCGCTGCTAATGAGTTGGATGTCATTTATTTTGTGGGGTCCTTATCAGCATGATCTTGGTGTCTAATGCATGTTCTGTTTTCCATTTCTGATGTCTGTTGGGTTATAATCGTATTGTTCTTTTGTGGTTGTTGCCATGTGTTGGTATCTTTACTACATACTTCAGATTAACCCTTAAAGTAAAATTCAGAGCACCACTTAGAAATGCACATTGGAGTTGCAATAAAGTGAAAAATGCTCTGACATATAACCACTCTGTCAAGTTTAGAAGGGTCACTCCCACAAAGGACCAAAATGACCTAATGTCAGTGACATGTTTAATGGGTTATAGGGTTAGGACCACATAAGACAAAAAGTGGCCTAATATGAATATCCCTGATGTTTATACAAAGCTATTTAGATGTTCTGTACAGTACCTCACCGGCCTCTCTCTCTCTCTCTCTCTCTGCCGACCATTTTTCCTGCTCTGCCCAAACTCTTTCACTTTGCAGGACGGAGTCATTTTATTACAGTGGGGTTTAAAGGTGCAATCCCATGTAGTCTGCCAAAAACAAACTTCTGTTAACAATTTAACAGTAAACTTGACAACCTAATGTAAATGTGCTAAAAGCAAATATATGGGCTTCTTTTGTTTCTCTGGAAATGACGTACTAATTGCATTTCTGAATGGGGGAGTGCTTGTCAATCAAGTGTTTTCCTAACCCCGTGATTTCCAACCTTTTTTGTTTGGAGGAACCCTTGAAGTATTTCGAAAAATCTCAGGGAACCCCTATCTGACTGATACATATTAGGTTCGACAGGGGTCAGTCACAACATTTCACACCTCACGAGCCACCTCTATTTCCCACCCTTTACCCATGTATTTCTCTCCCATCCATCTCACGAACTCTCCCCCCTCGCACGTATTTATCCCGTGTCTCACTCTTACTCCCTTTTCCTCACTCACTCCCTCCTGCCCCCCTCTCTTCTCTCACTCGCCCCTACCTTCCGCCAATTACCCCACTCTCTCTCAATCCACCCTACAAAATACATACCAAAAAACCCCACCCCCAGGGGGGGGCGTCTGTGGTCCATAGGAGGAACCCCTGAGACTGCTTCAAGGAGCCCCAGGGTTCCACAGAACCCTGCTTGGGAATCACTGTCCTAACCCATAGCCCACCCTGTCCTTATCAGCGAGCCAATAAAGATAAGTGGAGGGTGGAGAGAGACTGACGCCTTAAATATGTCACTGCAATTAGTACACTTTGATACTAAGAGAGTCTGGCCCTTTAAATAAATTAATAAATAAACTTGACACCTCTCTCACATTCAAAACGTATCTAAAACCTGTCGCTTCCTAAACGCTGCTGCCAGAATCACTCTACTCTATCAGGATTTGACCTTTGTCACCTGGTTGCCCTCGCAGATTCTTCAGAAGATCGGAAAGGACACGGTGATAACGCATGAGAAGGCAGCGGAGACACCTGGGAATATTGTGGGTCCGCGGGACTTTGTGAGTGTGAGATGCAACAAGAGGAGAGGATCCACCTGCATCCTCGCTGGGATGTCCACAAGATTCGGAGACATGCCAGAGCAGAAGGGATACATTAGGTATATTCAGCATCATTATACAGTGCAGCATGTTATGATCAGGGGGGGTGGAAGTGTAGAGATACTTAACATCATTATACAGTGCAGCATTTTCATTATCAGGGGGTGGGAGTGTATAGAAGTACTCAGCATCACTATACAGTGCCGCGTGTTCATTATCAGAGGGAATGTAAATAGATACTCAACACCATTATACAGTGCAGCATTCTCTGCTAATGATTTCTATACGGTCTCATTGTCAGGGCAGAGAATGGTCCCACTTGCATGGTCCTGCACCCTTTAGTTGAAGACCCCACAAAAACCAAATTAACTTGGCTCCTGAGCATCGACCTGAAGGTATGTATTAAGTATTAAATATTCAGATATTGCTACTAGATAGATATGTACAGATATTACCGTTAGATGTGTGTGTTTATATACTGTAGTGCCACCACTGGACTCAGCGCTTTACAAAAGAGGCAATCCATTACAGGGAATTACAATAAGTGCCACAAACATATACTCAAACAAAGGAAAGGATCCCTGTCACAGAGAGCTGACAATCTAAGTAGATCTTAATATTAGATAGATATTACTGTTAGATATCAGTATTTACTTACAGTTTCATACTTTTCTTTATATATATACAGTATATATATATATATATATATATATATATATATATATATATATATATATGAAAAAATTGAAACTCAGTTGGCACACTGTAAACAGAAAAATACACAGATGCTTGTCCCATATGCACATATACTATCCTGAAGCCAGGGTCACGAATGGTGTATGAATGACTCCAGGTAGCTTAACTCGTGTCTCACCTCTTCCAAAGCACAGACAAGTCCTTTTCTCTTTCTTGGTTTTATTGAGGGAAAACACAGGGAGATAGGTGCTTGTAGATGGAGTGTGGGGAGAGAGGGCTTCTCTGCCTGCTGTGCAGTGTATCAATAATGAGACAGTGTAAAACAAAAAGGCCTTGCTGGGGTGATAGCAGGCAGTTACTCACTCAGAGTCCAGGGTCAAAAGGAAATGAGGAGTAAGGGTCACACTAGATAGGAAGTGGGACTATACTAACTGTCAGCAAGGACAGGGGGGTAGGAATAGCCCACTCTCAGCTAGGAGAATATGAGCTGCAGGCAACCAACACAGGCTGTGTAAACGACATGTTGCAATAATGTTGCATTTTACATACAGCGTTGCTGCTGGGACAGGGGAAACTGACAGGCAACTAAAGAAGGGAGAAATGAATCCCATAACTAAAGGGGAAGACAGAGGAATATGGAATCTAGTTCCAGGACACTCCCCGTCTGGTATCTGTAGATACCACTATATAACAAGCTATGTGGAACATATGTGCAATACATACAACATAACGATATACTGCAAAGGTCCATATTTCCATAGCAACGTGATACCGGTCGGTACCACTGGCATCAAAGTCCTTTGGCCAGGCTTTCCAGTAAGGGAAGCCAGGTGGGTGCGTAGCTCTTGGTTAGCTTGATGCACCACAATGTCTCTTAAAAGTCCACGGCACTCTTGGTCGCGCAAGTATCTTTTGATACTATTGTCTCTATTATCTTTAGTGTCTATTTGTAATTCCTTACATGCTCCAACGAAATTGGTACCACAATCGGAGCGTATTTGTTTAACTGGTCCTCTGACTGCAAAGAACCTTCTGAGGGCATTTATGAAGCTTGAAGCATCCATAGATTCTATAACCTCGATGTGTATCGCTCGCATACTCATGCAGGTGAAGAGTACCGCCCATCGTTTGCTGTTTGCTAGTCCGCCCCTAGTTCTACACGAGATGACCATCCAGGGCCCAAATACATCAAGTCCTACATAGGTAAAGGGGGGTTCTGTATTAAGTCTGTCGACAGGTAGATCCGCCATCCTTTGGTCTTGGCTTTTGCCTCTCAGCATTCGGCACCTAACACATTTGTGGAGATTACTGGCCACGCACCTTTTCATGCCAACGACCCAAATGCCCGCCGCCCTAATGGCGCCTTCGGTGAAGTGTCGTCCCTGATGCATGACTTGTTCGTGGTAGTGGCGCACCAACAAAGTGGCGATGTGATGCCGGCCAGGGATGATAAGAGGGTTGCTTTCCTCCCTGCTCAGTTGGGACTTATTGAGGTGGCCTCCTACTCTCATGAGGCCGTCGTTGTCGATGAAGGGATTCAACTTCCAAAGTGGACTGTTTTTGTTAACACTCTTCTTTCCGCGAATGCAATTGATCTCTTCCGCATATGTTTCCCTTTGAACATGACTGAGAACAGTTTCCTTAGCCTTTGTAATTTCCTCTACGGTGCGCAGCTCTTTGCAGATGTGCCAGCCGTGGCAGCCGGTAGTTTTACCGTCTGGTGTCTGGCGGAAGGAGGAGGCTATATGCCCGAGATGGGCTACTGCTCGCAGAAGGGCCGTCCACTTTGAGAAGCGTTGGAATCGATGTGATCCGAATGCGTTTTTGTGCGATACATTGGTGAGTACCACGGATACTTGTGGGGGCCTTATCTCCGTATCCTTTTCGGGATCCACGAGTTCAAAATCGCCAACTGGGGTTGGTAGCGTTTCCGCAGGCTGCGCAAGAAACATTGGTCCTGTGAGCCACGACGTATTCTGCAGTTGAGATGCGGGTACTGATCTGGTGGCGTGATCCGCGGGATTTTGCTCTGTGGGCACGTGGTGCCATTGTTCTGGTTGGGTTGACTTCCTGATTCTTTCTACGCGGTTAGCTACGTATACGTAGAATCTCCTTTTCTTATTGTAGATGTATCCCAGTACCACCTTGCTATCTGTGTAGAGTTTGACGGCATCTGGTTTGCTGTCCATCTCATTCTCGATAAGCTCCGCCAGTTCTTCTGCTAGCACTGCACCACACAGCTCGAGTCTGGGTATAGTATGGTCAGGTTGTGGCGCCAGCTTAGCTTTGCCAAGGATGAACCTGATGTGGCAACTTCCATCCACGTCCGTGGTTTTTAGGTAGGCCACCGCTGCTATAGCTTTGGTGGAGGCATCTGAGAACACGCAAAGCTCTTTGCTGTGTGCGGCGGTGAGAGATATAGGTGAATAGGGGCGTGGGATTTGAAGTTGCTCGAGGGCCTTCAAGGAGTGTTTCCACGTTTCCCACTCTTTCCGTTTTTCTGGAGGTAGTGGGGTGTCCCATTCCTGTTTTTCGAAGGACATTTCTCTGAGGAGAGACTTCCCTTGTATAGTGACAGGAGCCACGAATCCTAGCGGGTCGTAGAGACTGTTAACGGTGGACAGGACTCCACGACGTGTGAAGGGTTTTTCTTCGATGGCTACCTGGAACGTAAAGGTGTCTGTTTTAAGATTCCAGCTTATCCCCAGGCTCCGCTGTATGGGAGGCGTGTCGGTCCCCAGATCCAAATTCTTGAGATCTGGTGCTTGATCATCTGCGTGGAACACCTTCATCACTGTGGCACTGTTGGAAGCTATTTTGTGCAACCTTAGGTTGGCCTTTGCTAACATCTTTTGTGTCCTCTTGAGTAGATCTACGGCTTCTTCTTCGGTGGGAACTGATTTTAATCCGTCGTCCACATAGAAGTCTCTTTCGACGAAGCTCCTGGCGTCTTTCCCGAACTCTGCTTCTCCGTCTTGGGCCGTTCTTCTGAGGCCGTAGGCTGCCACTGCAGGTGACGGGCTGTTCCCGAAGACATGTACTTTCATGCGGTACTCCGTGATTTCTTTTTCTATGTCGTCATCTTGATACCACAGGAATCTTAGGTAGTTACGGTTGTCTTCTCGCACAAGGAAGCAGTGGAACATCTGTTGAATGTCTGCGGTTACGGCGATAGGTTCCTTGCGGAAGCGGATCAGCACTCCCAGAAGACTGTTTGTCAGATCCGGCCCGGTGAGGAGAACATCGTTTAGGGAGACTCCCTGATGCTGAGCGCTGGAGTCGAATACCACTCGGATTTGGCCAGGTTTCTGGGGGTGGTAGACGCCAAACGAAGGGAGGTACCAGCATTCTTCGCCTTCTTTCAGTGGGGGCACCGACTCTGCATGGCCACTGTGGAAGATTTTTTGCATGAAGGCCACAAAGTGTTCCTTGGTCTCCGGTTTCCTTTGTAGGTTACGGCGGAGCGAAGCGAGCCTAGACATAGCATGGTCTCTGTTGTTTGGGAGGCGTCTTCTTGGCGAGCGGAAAGGTAGTGGGGCCACCCAACTGCCCAATTCATCCTTGAAGAGCTCCTTAGCCATTAACCTCAAGAATTCATTGTCTACCATTGATGGCGCCTGTTTGTCGTCGTCCTTTGTTGTCTGGAACACTGTACTCCCTAGGTTGTTGGGGTATTTTCTTGCCACAGGCGCGTCTTCATAGTTCCTTTTGGTCTCGAGCTTCTCGTGGACCTGAAAGTGGTTCGGACAAGGTTTGAAGTGGGATATACGACCGTTCTCCAACAAGTTCGTCTGTAGGGTGCCTACGTTGTCGGGTCCTCGTATCCTGTCTATGCATACTTCTCCAACTACCACCCATCCTAGATCGAGCCTTTGGGCGCTTGGGCCGTTGTGGTCCCCATTTCGCTGTTCGCGGATCTTGTGTGCTCTCATGATGTCTCTGCCAAGTAGCAGCAGGATCTGGGCATCTTCGTCTAGTGGTGGGATATGATCGGCAATGGTTTTTAGATGGGGATGGTGTCGCGCCACGTCTGGCGTGGGGATCTCAGTCCTATCTTCCGCCATGTGATTGCACTCGATGAGTGTGGGAAGGGGCATGCTCACTTTGCCGTCTATTGAGCATATGGTGTAGCCATTCACTCTTCTCCCTGTAGTCTCCATTCGCCCTGCGCACGTTCTGAGAGTGTAAGGAGAAGTACTGTCTTGTATGCCGAACATATCGAAGAATTCTGACCTGACCAGCGATCGGTTGCTCTGGTCGTCGATGATTGCATACATCCGTTTGGCTCTTTGGGGTTGTCCCTCTGGGTGCACTGCTACCAGACATATTTTAGAGCAAGATCTACCGTCGTTTCCTTCTCCGCATACTTCTGTGCATTTGGATGCTACTGACGTCGGGGGGGGGGTGTCTCCCACTTCTTCCTCCCCGCCCTGCTTTGTCGGAGGGTTAGGGGCTTTGCTTGCTTTGGGCTTCATAGCTTCCGGGTGTAGAGCGGCTATGTGCCTGTCGCTATCGCACTCTGTGCATTTCATAGCTTCTTTGCAGTCCTTGAATAAATGAGTTGTGGAAGCACAACATTTGAAACAGGCTCCCCATTCCCTGAGTAGGTTCTTTCGCTCCTCTATGGGTTTCATCCTGAATCCGAAGCACTTGTTAAGTGGATGCGGCTTTTTGTGGATAGGGCATTCTTTGTTAAGGTCCCTTGGTTTTTTGTCCCTGTCGGCCGTCTGGCTGGGACTCGCGTGGGTCGTAGGGGGCACGTCCGTCCTGTGGACCGAGATGGGTGTTCTGGAGTCCTTGTACCTTGCTGTTGACCTTTCGTTCCTCGGGTGGCTGGCGCTGGGTGTGGTTTGCGCCCCTAAGATGAAGCTGGGGTCGTTTCTTGTCCTTGCCGCTTCGCAGATGAAGCTCACGAAGAATGAGAATGGGGGGAAGACAACCTGCTTCTCCCTTTTGTATTTGGAACCTTGTGAAAGCCACCTTTCTTGGAGGTTGAAGGGTAGCTTCTCCAGGATGGGTCTCACTCCACGAGCTGAATCTAGGGCGTTGAGACCTATTAAGGAATGGTCTTTCCTTGCGAACTCCAGTTCTTGCAGCAGGTCTCCAAGATCTCGTAACTTCGAGTAGTCTTTATTCGTGATCTTGGGGAAGCTCTCGATTCTTTTGAAGAGTGAATCCTCGACTGCTTCGGGGCTGCCATAGGTCTCTTCTAGCCTTTCCCACACTAGGTCCAGACCTACTTGGGGTTGATGTGCGTTTGCCGTCCGAAGTCTCTGCGCTTGCTCCCTGGATACATTCCCCAAGAACTTAACTAACAGGTTGAGCTCTTCCCTTGCTGAGAAGTCCAAGCTGTCGATTGCGTCTTTGAACGTGAACTTCCACGTTCGGTAGTTCTCAGGGCGGTCGTCGAAGCTGATGAGTCCTGCGTGCACCAAGTCGCGCCGGATCATGTACTTGGCTATGTCTGTCAGACCTGAGACATCGGCGCGTTTGCCCCGTTCTGAGGTAGTTGCTGGGACGGTCTGTGCGGTCGCCTCTTCCTTGGCGTGGACGCGTAATGGCTGCTGGCCAGTGTGAGGGGCTGTTTTCTCCCGCGTGGGTGTACCTGGATTACGAGCCTGTTGTGGTGCATCCGTGTGCGCTCTGGCGTGTGGATCACTGTTGCGGCTGTGGCTATCCCAGGCAGCGTGTGCCATTGACGGAGCAGCGTCTTCTCCTCGTGGTCCTAGCGAGTCTTCGTTGTCTGTGGTGTCACTCCCTCCGTGTTGAGATGGTGCGCTGGTGTTTACACTGAAGAGGCTCCTTACGTAGTCTTCAGTGTGTTGGGCTGGATCCTCTGAGGCTATCCGTCTGTACGGTAGCTCCCCGCCGTCCTGTCTCGCAGCTGCTTCTAGGACTTCGGCTTGGGCTATGGCGGCAGCGGCGTCCTCTTCTTTGCTTAGAGCCTCTAGATCCGCGTCTAATTCGGCCTTTCTACGCACATTGGCAGCGGCGGTGGTAGCAGCGGCGGCGGCATTGGCGGCGGAGGCGGCGACCTGCTCCTCCTCTTCTATGCGCGCCTTTTCTGCCCTTACGGCTGCCTCTCTCCGACCATATTCGGCCCTGGCACGTGCGGCCTCTGCGGTGGCTCGCGCCTTGGTAGCGCTCGCGCTTGCGCTAGACGCGTGAGATTGCACTGATCTTGCTGACCTTGATGAGTGTCTGGATGTGCTTGAGCGCTGCGATGCGGTTTCCAGCAAAAGGTCTTTTCTCCTACTCTCGGCTTCCGTGATGGCGGTTTGCGCGATGCCATTACGTTCTAGGTCAATCGCCTTTTGAAGGTCGCGCTCTCGTATGCTATCTTCTGTGTTAGCTCTTGTTAGATAGGTGAAATATGCCTGTGACAGTGCTTGGTAGCGCGAGTGGTCTATCTTCAATTGGGTTATTGCCTGCTCGAGCTGTTGTACATAGTTACCAGTGCCGGCGACATTGCCTATCCCAAGTGTGGTAGTTTCCCAGGCCAACTCTAATTTAGCGCGGTGCGCTTCAATGTCAGTCTCATATTTTTCGCGGGCCTTTTGTGTCAGTGTGACTGCCCGTTTAGGCCTTGCGCCTGCCTGCGCCTGTTGCAGATGCACAGCGGTCTCTGTGTCTGAGAGATCGCTTTCCTGCGTGATGTCTGGTGAGACTCTGAGTTCTGCCATGCTGTAGGTGTGTGTAGGCCTTTTGCCAGTGCGTGTGGCGTGCGGTCTTTTACCTTGTCAGCGATGGGCGTCTGTCTCAGAAGATGCCGAGCGGTGTCCTGCAGCATGCAGCGTAGGGGTAGCTGTACTCACAGGTGTCCGTTGGCTCCTCACTGTGGGGCTGAGCAGCGGGTGGACTCAGACAGAGAAAAAGGCAGTTAGGTTTGTGTGTACAGTCTGTTTGCAAAGCTGCTGCCTTGTGTGCAGGGACTATTCTGTATAGCATAAAGTCTTTGAGTAGTAGCTGCTGTGTGATTCCCCAACACAGGTCTTTGTTTTACTATCCTGAAGCCAGGGTCACGAATGGTGTATGAATGACTCCAGGTAGCTTAACTCGTGTCTCACCTCTTCCAAAGCACAGACAAGTCCTTTTCTCTTTCTTGGTTTTATTGAGGGAAAACACAGGGAGATAGGTGCTTGTAGATGGAGTGTGGGGAGAGAGGGCTTCTCTGCCTGCTGTGCAGTGTATCAATAATGAGACAGTGTAAAACAAAAAGGCCTTGCTGGGGTGATAGCAGGCAGTTACTCACTCAGAGTCCAGGGTCAAAAGGAAATGAGGAGTAAGGGTCACACTAGATAGGAAGTGGGACTATACTAACTGTCAGCAAGGACAGGGGGGTAGGAATAGCCCACTCTCAGCTAGGAGAATATGAGCTGCAGGCAACCAACACAGGCTGTGTAAACGACATGTTGCAATAATGTTGCATTTTACATACAGCGTTGCTGCTGGGACAGGGGAAACTGACAGGCAACTAAAGAAGGGAGAAATGAATCCCATAACTAAAGGGGAAGACAGAGGAATATGGAATCTAGTTCCAGGACATATACACAGATAGATTTTACCAGATGGGAGTCCGGAAAAAACGAGACAGCACACAGCCAGGGAAATCCAGAAGAACTGTATTCAAATTAACATGGCACCACATCCAACGTTTCGGTCATCAAAGAGTGACCTTCCTCATGTCCCTGAGGAAGGTCACTCTTTGATGACCGAAACGTTGGATGTGGTGCCATGTTAATTTGAATACAGTTCTTCTGGATTTCCCTGGCTGTGTGGTGTCTCGTGTTTTCCGGACTGTATATATATATATATATATACAAATATAACTGTATGCTCATCTGCATGTCTTAGGCAGGTCTGCAACCCCGCCTTTCCCCATCATCACCCAGCATACAGCACTTCCACTGCAGCAAGGGATTCTGGGAAATGACATGCAAATGAGCACACAGTGTCACTATATATATATATATATATATATACAGTGTTCGACAAACCTATACATTTGCTCGCCCCGGGCGAGTGGATTTAACCCCCGGGCGAGTAAATATTGGCCCAAGCAGCACACGTTTGGTACTAGGTGGCGAGTAGATTTTTTTGTGTGGCGAGTAGATTTTTTGGTGATTTGTTAACCACTGTGTGTGTGTATATATATATATATATATATATATATATATATATATATATATATATATATATATATAGTGCAGAGTACATGGGTTCTTCAGTATTAAGAAATAGATAGAGAAGAGTCTTCTCTGCCAGTGCTCAAAGTGGAATAAATTGCTTCTCTTAGGAGATGGTTGAGTAGCTATATAGCTTCATTAATCGTTTCAAATGCACCAATTGTTGTTGGAGGAACCAGGAAATGTATATAGAGTAAACTGTATTAAGGTAAAAAAAAATGCTCAAAATTGGGGGGGTGGGTAACACATAGAAAAGGGATGTCAAGGGAACCCAAAAGAATTAGGGACCCTGACCCCTATCTAAATAATAACTCCAACAGCCCTTAGAGCTAGACCATAGTGATAAATACAATACAGTGTCAATGACAAGTACTCACGACCTTTGTACACACGGTCCTTCTGGTTCTGGCGTGCTCTCAGCCCGACATGTGAAGTACAAAATCACCCTGGATAGGGGGAAAGATGGCGGTGCACAGCGTGCCAACAGGTGCCTCGTGCGTTCCAGAAGCAGGAAGAAAAACGGAAGCTGGATGGCGATTTCCGGTGCAAAATTTAATAAACAGTAATGAACAGCAACGACATGTTATTAAAAAGAAAGCATCATCTAGAGAAAGAACTCTGACGCGTTTCGTGCATCCACTGCACTTTGACAAAGAGACACACCCACTTTTAGGAACGTGCCAGTATTTATACCCTGAGATGATGCTTATAGCCCCGCCCTATAACAGGGCAGGTCTGGATACAGACAGGCCATCACATCCAGCATGTGACCCAACCAGTATCCACCTCTCAGGTTGAGACTTTCTGGCTGTTGCTAGGCCCGCCCTTGGATACATCAAATGCATCTAAGGCTGCAAAAGCACACAAGGCCTTTGAGAAGCAATTAAACCATCCACTGCCTGCCCCTAACAGGACTTTCACTGGTTAGGCCCAGGAAAATAGGTAGAGGCCGAGAGTCTATGCTACATATATATACAGATAGATAAATAGATAAACATGTCGTTGAATGAATATACTGTATATACAGTATGTGTTGACATTTAAATACCTACATTGAGGTATTTACATGTCAACACATATATACAGTATATTCATGTCAATGACATGTTTATCTATCTATGTGTGTGTGTGTGTGTGTGTGTGTGTGTGTGTGTGTGTGTGTGTGTGTGTGTGTGTGTGTGTGTGTGTGTATATATATATATATAAAACACACACACTCTCAAAAAGATAAATATATACCGGTATATAATAATTTTATTTCTTATCTCCGTCATAGGGGTGGCTGCCAAAATCCATCATCAACAAGGTCCTGTCGCAGACACAAGTGGACTTTGCCACACACCTCCGTACCCGGGTTACCTCTCCCATGCTGTCCCTCTGCTAATTCTGTGCCGTCTCGCCCCAAGCAACCCCAAGTCATCACGTCCCCAAAGGCCAAGGCTTATACCATGGTTCTGAAAAGGATTTGGCAAAGTATAGTCACTGTATTCTGGGCCAGATGCTGAAGGGCAATCCTGGAAAGGTGGAGAAGTAATAAGTAATCATTGTTCATGTCTTTAATTTGAATCTGGGATTTTAATGTAGGACATAGGACCAAGATGACACAATGACAGCGACGTGTTTAATGGGTTGAAGGGTTACATGGGACTGGTCCGACCTAATGACAGTGGCATGTTTAATATGTCAAAACCATGATGTATCTTAAGAAACGACTTCAACTATTTTAAGGATTTTCATTTGCAGTGGGGTAATTAAATGATTATTGCGTTGGCGCAAACAATATTGACAATCAAATGTAATCATGCTTCCTCCGTGTTAGAGGACAAACGAGGAAAGGTGGCAGGACAAGAGAGAGACCGAGCAGAGATAACGGCAGTATGTTTCACTGGTTACATCCCAGTGATTTGTGTATTTCAATAGACAAAAAGAAAAAATTACATTTTAATAATGTCTTAAAGTTTTATCCATGACACGTTTCTTAAGGATGGTGCTCTTATCTCCTTCTTATCCTGCCTCTTCATTCTTAGAGTGATAACAACTGATGATAACTGCAACATTTATTTTTTCCTATACAGATCCCTTTTAAGTTTTAGTCTCAATGCCAAACCTCACTGTCAAATCCTCCATCTTTTCCAATCCCATAGAAAAGTCGACGTCAAATCATTAATGACGGTTCTTTTAAATATGGCCAGTGTAGTGAATTCCATAAGAAACCACTTAAACCTCAGCCTGGCTGTGGGGTCTCTGCTGCATTCCTAGCTCATTCAGGGCTGATCCCTTTACGAGCCCCTAATGAGAGCAACAAAAATATTTAGTGAACACTAAACTGGATTCTGCTTAATGTTGGGAAACACTCAAATATTTTACTGACGTACGTCAAGAATTATAACTGCTGACCCAAGTCTAACCTCATATTGTACACATGTTTTTTCTGGTGGTCACTAGCTGAAAATAGCCAGCGTTGATCGGGAATTCTAAGATACAAAAATAAATGTCAAAATAAATAATTATATATATATATATATATATATATATATATATATATATATATTTTCTTTATGCGAAATCTCCTGCTAAAATAACTCCACCCATAATAGTTTCATTGCCTCTGAGGTTCTGAAGTGTTCGATCAAGAGCCTCTAATGCATGTTTGTGGGACACTGTACTCGTGTCCCAAACAATGCTCTCTTGAGGAACTTTGGCTGCACCTGTATTTTTGCTAATGTGGCCAATTGGATTTTCAGGGTGATCAAGATTAAGTGGTAGCTTGAGTGGTGTGTGTGTGATGGGATCATGTCATATGTGATGTCATCAGTGATGTCATTTGTGAATTGTATCCAAACACAGGCCAAAACCTGCTCCTTGATCTCAGGAACCACCATGCAAAATGTGGTTATGATATCTTAAGAGGCGTCCAAATGCATAACAAACAGACAAACAGCTTTACAAAATATATAGTAGATTGGGGGGGGGCAACCGGAGGCCTTTGTGGGGTTTAGTTGCAGGTCTCCTCTCTCCTGGGTGCAGAGGGAGTGGGTCAGCGCTTCTGTTGGCTGCCTTTGGTTTAATGACAACGTGCTGCTAAATAGTGTCCTATTCCTCTCGTGTGTTCCGACCACTATTGAGCACTCCAGCATTAAGCAGCTGACTGGAGGGGGTTTGGGGTACTACTACCCGTGGCTGCAATGTACCCTTTGCACCAGCAAAGGAGAGTCCCCCTATATGTCACCAACTTCCCCTCTTGCCCCTACGTGTCACTCTCTCCCCATGTCACCCTCCCCTCCCATATTACCCACTCCCCTCTATATCACCCAATCCCCCACATCCATATCACTCTCCGCATGTCATCCCTCCCCTCTTTATGTTATCCACTCTCCCCATGTCACTCTATTTTTCCCCAGGTCATGTACTCCCCCCTGCATGTCATCCACTTACCATGTCACTTTCTCTCCCCCCCCTGGTCACAAAATCCCCCCACATCACTCTTTTGCCCCCATACAGTGTATCAATCTTTTCTCTACATACACATTGCTGTTTGTTACCAATAGGTAATATACTGTACAGCTTAATATTAAGTATACACTAAATGTATATTATAATTCTAACAGTGCTAAATAACACACTATACTTCTCCACTCTCTCTCAATATATATTATATTATTTGTTTTATTATTATTACTGTTGTTATATTTCCTGCTCTCCACAACTACACTGTACATTGTATTACTAATATAGCAAAATATTGGATTGTACATGTATTGTCAAAAACATCGAGACCCCATTTATTTTTCATCATATATTGCAGAAAAATCACTATATTTTCATGAACATTTGAGCAATTATAGATCTGTCACAGTACATTATTACATTTAAGAATGATTGGGTAATCTAATAAATATTCTTTGGAGTTGGTGATGACTTCATCAAGGGTCTGGTTACAAACTGGTGTTTAGTGACGGAGAGAAGCACGTTGTAAAGTGCTTGGGATAGAGCAAGACTTATGGTCCAAAACAGTGACATAAAATGTGTCTTCATGAAGGATGGTCGCTAAGAGGACTGAAAAAAATAACTGGTCAAACAACGATTCGTTCAGGAGTGGGAGCAGCTGGGGATCAACGCATTCTCGTCTTGGGTCGGGCGTTTCAGCGGCAGGAGGACATTTTGAACAATACTTTTAACTGAAACAGTATAATAATCTTAGCGTTTCAGACTAGAACAGTTTTTAACACATTTACGAGCTACAAAGGAAAAACTCCTATTTCTCGTTTAATGAACATGAACGTACCGCAGCGAATCTAATATTGGTTGATGTAATATAGTGGCATTAATTTAGTCAACATCAGTCGTTTGTCTACATTGTGCTTTTTACAATATATAGTGATAATCTACATAACAGACCTACAATTCTGCAATTTTTCATGGGGTTATATATATATATACCAGAGATGATGAAAAAAGAAAGGGGTCCCTTTTTATCTGAACACGACACACACGCACACGCACGCACACACAGTCTCTTCATCTTTGATATATATATATAATATATATATATATATATATATATATATAATACACATATACACGCACAATATGTTGGTAATATAGCTGAATCTCTAGTTTTTCACTCTAATAGTTCATATTTATAAAGTGCAGTTATTGTCAAGTAGCTATTTATTGATGAGCTGATTGTTAACACAAATGATGATATTTTATTCTATATTATTTTATATTTATACTGCAGGAGAAACCGTTAAATTGTAACTTATTGTAACTTATTTATGTGTACCATTTGTAGATGGATAAAACCTTTTCATATTATTTTCTTACTGGTAAAACAATTACGCCACACTACATAATGATGAGTATCGCTATACACTTCTAGCGCCTAATAATGAACATGCTGCACCGTATAATGGTGCTGAGTATGTCTATACACTTTCACCCCCTGATAATTCACATGCTGCACTGTATAATGACACTAAGTACAGCATCTCTATACACTTCCACCCACTGATAAAGAATATGCTGCACTGTATAACTATGCTACGTATCACTATACACTTCTACTCACTGACAATGAACATGCTGCACTGTATAACTATGCTACGTATCACTATACACCTCCACCCTTAGTTGGTTGCTGTCGGGAGGTTAGAAGACATTAGGGTGCACAAGACGGGTCAGCACTTATAATTGTTAAATGATGTGTTGGAGTTTAGCGTTGAACACAAGCTGCGCATCCTACACCCAGCGTGTATCATTCCAGACAAATCCCTTTATTCTCCCTGTGCCTCAGTTAGCCCAGGAATAGGGCAATAATAGAATCCAAGAGCCTGAAAAGTGCAGCCAGGATTCCACCCCAGAGGTGGCTGCATAAATGCCTCTTCATTATAAAACGCAAATTGTAAGTCGCTGTATAAATAAAAATGATTGCAATTTAATGTGGTTCGTTCTATCTGCTTGTATGGATTTATTTTGTGTTGGAAAGAAATAACTTTAAAAGGAAGGGGGGAGGGGGGGGGGAGGTGGGGACGCAGGAGAGGGTTAAGAGGGGGGAAGTTTACACCGGCAAAGCCTCCTCTCTCCCCCTCACTTTATCTTTATTAGTTCTGTGTAGGATAGGGGTAAAGAAAACACTTGATTGACAAACACTCCCCCGCTCAGAGTCCCAGAAAAATCTTTGCTATTAGTACACACGTACACACGTACACACGTACACACGTACACACGTACACACGTACACACGTACACACGTACACACGTACACATACACATATATATCACTCCCAATTATACAGCTGCATACTGCTTTGCTGCAAGCCGTGTGTTATTTTCACATTGTTGGAAATGGCACTATTTGCCCTCTAAATAAATGTTGCCTGGTTTATTACCTCCGATAACGATGAGCCGCCATGAGAGTGCGTACAAAAAGGGAACCCTATCAAACGTCTTCTCTACCATTTGTAATGTCTGTTTTGTGGTATATCCGATCAAGCAGGGTTTTGGCGCCCCAAAATAATCATGGAGAAATATATGGTTGCTATAGCTTGGCCAACATCTGTACTGTATAGGAATAAGCACACCATGTGCAGTGTACATACGCAAACACACCATGTGCAGTGTACCTACGCAAACACACCATGTGCAGTGTACCTACGCAAACACACCATGTGCAGTGCACATACGCAAACACACCATGTGCAGTGCACCTACGCAAACACACCATGTGCAGTGTACATACGCAAACACACCATGTGCAGTGTACCTACGCAAACACACCATGTGCAGTGCACATACCCAAACACACCATGTGCAGTGCACATACGCAAACACACCATGTGCAGTGTACCTACGCAAACACACCATGTGCAGTGTACATACGCAAACACACCATGTGCAGTGCACATACGCAAACACACCATGTGCAGTGCACATACGCAAACACACCATGTGCAGTGTACCTACGCAAACACACCATGTGCAGTGTACATACGCAAACACACCATGTGCAGTGTACCTACGCAAACACACCACGTGCAGTGTACAGACGCAAACACACCACGTGCAGTGTACCTACGCAAACACGCCACGTGCAGTGTACATACGCAAACACACCATGTGCAGTGTACATACGCAAACACACCATGTGCAGTGTACATACGCAAACACACCATGTGCAGTGTACATACGCAAACACACCATGTGCAGTGTACATACAGTACGCAAACACACCATGTGCAGTGTACATACGCAAACACACCATGTGCAGTGTACATACGCAAACACACCATGTGCAGTGTACATACGCAAACACACCATGTGCAGTGTACATACGCAAACACACCATGTGCAGTGTACATACGCAAACACGCCATGTGCAGTGTACATACGCAAACACGCCATGTGCAGTGTACATACGCAAACACGCCATGTGCAGTGCACATACCCAAACACACCATGTGCAGTGTACATACGCAAACACACCATGTGCAGTGTACCTACGCAAACACACCATGTGCAGTGTACATACGCAAACACATCACCGGGTGAAGACGCCAAAAGCATTTAAGCCCAGAAAGGTCCCTTCACATCAGAGGCCTGTGAACAATCACAGTCATATGTAACGATGCAGCTAGCTGGGCTTTTTAGTTTTGACTTTGACATTTGCACTTATGAACATTTGTCTGCATTATATTCCAAAAAGATATTCCAATATATATATATATATATATATATATATATATATATATATATATATATATATCACGACTATAACCCACTCACAGACATGTTTCAACCTTGATGGGTATCATCAGTGTGAGGTTGGCTTGCTGACATTTGCTCAAATAAGATAAGAGTTAGGGTTAACTGACTTTGCATCTCCCAAGTCCTTGCTTAAAAGCTGTGTTTAAAGCAGCATGCATTGACTAAGGGTTGCTCATGTAATGTGAGCATGAGATAAAAGGTGGCACTGTGTGCTCATTTGCATGTCATTTCCCAGAATCCCTTGCTGCAGTGGAAGTGCTGTTTGCTGGGTGATAATGGTGAAAGACAGGGTTGCAGACCTGTCTAAGACATGCAAATGAATATACAGGAATATTTACAGTTGCTTTTATATATATATATATATATATATATATATATATATATATATATATATATATATATATATATAGTTGAGTTATGGTGAGCCAGTATAAACAACCCCACACTGAGGAGACCCATTAAGGTGGAAACGGCTGTCTGTGGGTGGGTTTTCTTGCTATGCATCTTAACCCTGGCTGTGCTCAAAGCTGTGACCATGCAGCAAGCTTAAGCCTATAGGGAACCATGTAAAAATGGATTTGAAGCAAAAGGTGGCACTGTGTGCTCATTTGCATGTCATTTCCCAATATCCCTTGCTGCAATGGAAGTGCTGTGTGATAATGGTGTAAGGCGGGGTTGCAGACCTGTCTAAGACATGCAAATGAGCATACAGTAATATTTCTGTACACACACACACACACACACAGTGGGTGAAAAAAGCAACAAAAAAACCTCCACCGTTAGCATATATCCAATCAAGAATATCACTTGTGAGCACATTCACATGTCTTAGACAGGTCTGTAACCCTGCCTTTCAACCATTATCACCTAGCATACAGTGCTTCCACCGCAGCAAGGGATTCTGGGAAATGACATGCAAATGAGCACACAATGTGTCACCTTTTCCCTGGACTATCCATTGACATGGAGCCCATTTAAGCAGATGCATTGCCGTTCACACAGCTTTTAAGCACAGCATGGGACTAGCAAAGCAAGTCAAACCACCCACAGACATGTTTCAACCTTGATGGGTATCATCAGTGTGAGGTTGGTTTATACTTGCTTTGTAATTTTTCTATGCTGGGTAGGTTTCTGGGAAATGGCATGCAAATGAGCACTCAGTGCCACCTTTCGCTTCAAAACCATATACCATGGTCCCCTATAAGCTTATGCTTGCTGCATTTCACAGCCTTTGAGCACAGCCAGGGTTAAGATGCATAGCCAGTAAACCCACCCACAGACAACCGTTTCGACCTTAATGCATCTCATAAGTGTGGGGTTGGTTATACTGGCTTTGCAAAATGAAGCATGGGTAGGTTTCACCACACCGTTAAGTTATGGTGGGTGAAAAGGTGACTACAAATCCTACACCGTATAGCAAATAAGAATATTACTTGTGAGCACATTCACATGTCTTACACAGGTCTGCAACCCAGCCTTTCACCATTATCACCTCGCATACAGTGCTCCCACTGCAGCAAGGGACTCTGGGAAATGACATGCAAATGAGCACACAGTGCCATCTTTTGTCCATTATTATATGGAGCCCTTAAACCAATGCTCACTGTTTTAAACACAGCTTTTAAACACAGCCTGGAGATGCAAAGCCTGTGAACCCACACACAGACAGACTGTTTCAACCCTTTGGGTCTCATCAGTGTGAGGTTGGTTGTACTGACTTTGCAATTTGAGACTTTGGGTAGGTCTTCACCACACATTATTTAGGTTATGGTGGGTGAAAATGTGACTAAAAACCCTCCATCGTATAGTATATAGCATATAAAAAGATCACTTGTGAGCATCTCATCCCAGACTATGTTTAAAAGCTGTGTTTAAAACAGCGAGCATTGGCTTGAGGGCTCCATGTAATAATGAACTTGAGACACGTGTGCTCATTTGCATGTCATTTCCCAGAATCCCTTGCTGCAGTGGAAGCACTGTATGCTATGTGATAATGGTGAAAAGCAGGGTTGCAGAACCGTCTAAGACGTGAATATGCTCACAAGTAATATTTTTATATGAATATATATATATATATATATATATATTATATATTACACACACATATAGTTGACTCCTGACGAAGCTACACGCCCAGTGAAACGTGTAGAGTCGCCCCGTGATGTCATCAGAGGACTCCAGAGATCTCCAGACCGCTCCCCCTTAGCATTGTGTCGGGCTGTTTCGTGAACGTGAGAGCTCGCTCCAAAGACCCTCCTATCATCAGGACACTTACCTGCAGCTCCACAGACGATTGATTCGGATAGTGTGAAGCTGAGACAGAGAGGTCGGTGACGGAGGACGCGGGGAGTAACCAAACCAGATGACATCAGCATTTTATGTGTCTGTATTCTTATGACACTATGTAAGTGTTCATTTGATTGTTTCTATAAATTTAATTTTTATTGGATTACTATGGATGCTTTTTTCTTCTATTCCCTAACTGGTGAAATTCTATGAGTGACATCCTGTATCATCATACTCGATTGAGGTTATCACATCACAGACCAGAGTCAAGCCCACTGCCACTGATCTCTGAAACGCCCGTATTATATTGACACCACGTGAGTCTCCAATTGACCTAGTGTTGAACACATCTCACCATTTTAAACTCTATTTGCACTATGTTATATTCTTCTATTTCATATTGAATCTGCGCTCCCCTGAACTCTGAGAAAACACACATATAAAGGATGATATATAATCCAAAAAGCAGGAGTAGGACAAATAATCACTAAGGCTCTTGGGTTTTAAAGTATCAAGAATATAAATCCAGTAATGCGCTGTAGCAACAGAATGCCTAGATCAGGGCTGCTCAACTCCCAGTCCTCAAGCTCCCCCAACAGGTCAGGTTTTCAGGATTGCCCAGCTGGCTCAATCAGTGGCTCAGTCGAGAACTGAGCCACTGATTGGAGCCGCCTGTACTGAAGCAGGGACTGATTGAGCCACCTATGCTGAAGCAGGGATATCCTGAAAACCTGAACTGTTGGAGGGGGTGGGGAGGGGCTTGAGGACTGCAGTTGAGCACCCCAGACACACTCACATGTGCGACACCCTTGATCCCGATTGGTTGAAATGTGGGTGTTTGGACTGAGCATGTATTTTTCCAAACATTTTCTTTATTGTTATTTCGAGGTTTACATCAATGGGGTTTGTAGGGTTGTGAGGGATAGGATTACAGAAAGTAAAGCGGGAGAGGAGAAGTGGGGAGTTAGATGCATACTGTCGCACTCACACCACTCCTGATGAACGTAATACGGAATCAGACATTGATCGCGGGCATTGTGCCGAGACTATGTCGGCACTGGAGTTTAGCCGCCGAGGGACCATCCACTGCTGGACACTCGGCCGCTGGACGTTTTGCCAATAAGGTTATTTCATTAATTTAAGGGGTTTTAGCTGTTAGGTTAGGGGGTTAAGGATAGGGTTTTAGGGTAGGAGATTAGGGTAAAGGGTTCAGATTTTCAGGGTTGGGGATTAGGGTAATAGGTTAAGGTTTTCATGGTAAGGGGTAAAGGTTTTAGGGTAGGGGGTAGGATTGGGGGTTAAGATTAGGGGTCTTTAGAGTAAGGGGCAAGGTTAGGGCCTTACCTCAGCGGCGAAGTGGCCGGTGGAGAGATGTCCTGGCAGCGAGGTGAGTCGCAGCTAAACCCGGGGGGGATCTGGTCAGGGCAAAAAGGGCGCAACCAAAATGTCCAGACCGATGGTAATGATTGAATAGAGTAGTTGACTCATCCCCGCTCATAAGTAGTAAGTAAAATTCTATGCTTAATAGAGCAAATTTTAATCTTGTAATCTTGCTAATACAAAGGAGGCCACATGGGGTATTTCAATGGCTATTAAGTATCATAATAATCCTCATATGTTTCACCAAAATGGGAGATGAACAGTGCTAACCAACACAATGTTGTAAAAATCCAGGGGGGGTGGGGGAGGGGGCCGAGTCTGTCCTTACAACAATTCTACACCTACCTCGAGGGATTCATCTCCTACATCCGACCAGATGCGGACTCGGAGATGCTCGTTGTGCCTTTCGACAGAGAGGAAGCCCCCATAAACCTCCTCGTGACATAATAGTCGGATGCACTATTTCAAGATATGGGAGAACATGCTACAAATCTGCAGGGACATGGAGAAGATTACTATGGATTAATCAGATCCAAATGTTCCCCGATATTTCTCCAGCCACTCTAGCTAAACGCAGATAATGCCATCGGATCACTTCAATACTTCGAGAGAGTCTAATCTGCTTTTGTTCGGACTTTCAGTTTTATTTGATGGAGTTCCAAAAATAAAGTCTTGTTGTGGGATCCAGAAGAGGGGTGGTCCTTTTTGAAAACTTTAGGCCTCCAAGGTTCTCATAAACCATTCTGGTCTAAGGTAATCCGTTTTAAAGAAGACCTTACAGCCAGGGTTCTGCCTGATCAGAGCGACAGACACCCCTGGACCTTCTCAGCATGATCCCTGAGAACCTATATTGTTTATATCCTTTGAGCCTGTGATGATTGCCATCACTACGGTTCCTAGATCAGAGACGCCTTATATTCTTACATTGATTTAAGAATCTCTGTAATGTAAATAACACTTGTTACTCGGCTCTTAAGGCCTCGGCATGATCAGCGCTTAGGCGCTGACCCGTGCTGCTGCTCGGCACTGAGCCCCTGCAGCCGCAATGAGAGCGGCTTTAGCAGGGGCTCGAGCACTCGTCAGCACGCTTGGGGAAGCGTGTATCTGACGGCGTTTTGAAATTTCCCCGCTTGCTGGAGCGCAGGGCCGGTCACGTGAGCGGTTCCAGCTCCGTGACATCACTGACCCGCCCCCGGCCCGCCCCCTGATGGCGCGCTGTGTAAGGCCAGGGAAAGCACCGCTTTCCCTGAGCCTCAGCGCGCCTCAGCACTGTTTGGGGCACTATGTCCCAGGCCTAACTCCTGACCTGGGAGACTGCGAGGGAGCTCCCGTCCCCTATACGCCAAGTACCCAGACCCCACCCACATAGATGACACCCAAATAACGAATAGACAACGTTTGGCGGTACAAAGCAGCGGCTTTTTATTTAACTGTAACCCATTTTAGTTTAACATTTTGGCCAAATTGTTGTAAGCCCAAGCCACTACACGGCAGACCACATCTCAAGGGTCCCTAATTCTAATATAAATTCTTAATAATCTGTGCATTACCAGGAAGAATGATTTATAATAAATCTGTCAAAATTAGTTGCAAAGTTCTAAGTCTGATTGAAGCTCTTATTAACCTGTACATTACCAGGAAAAGCAAGTTCCCCTGAGAGTGGGAGATGCTATGGAGTCAGCTTTTAACCATTAAAATGTGGGAGGGAGTGAGCTTCAATTAGGCAGGCGGTTGCCACCCTCCAATCAGCTAAGACTAGCTGAACAAGAATTGTAAAACATACAGGACACCCACAAGCTCATATTGAACCCCCAAAATAACCACAACATGTATATAAGCATATAAGTGTCACAGAGGAGTGCTACTGAGCATGGCAATATATATATTTAAAACCAGAGACATATGCTTATATATATGTTGTGGTTATTTTGGGGGTTCAATATGAGCTTGTGGGTGTCCTGTATGTTTTACAATTCTTGTTCAGCTAGTCTTAGATGATTGGAGGGTGGCAACCGCCTGCCTAATTGAAGCTCACCCCCTCCCACATTTAAATGGTTAAAAGCTCACTCCATAGCATCTCCCACTCTCAGGGGAACTGGCTTGCTTGCAGTGTGATTGTGTATAAGTTCTACCCCTGCCAGAGCTCTCGCACAAAAAGGGTTAAAGATCAAAGGTCCTTGAACCGATGACCCGTGACACCCAAGCCGGTTCCACACGACCCGGCTGTTGACGCAAGTGGGTTAGCCAGAATAAGCACACTTGCCACCCAACTACCACCACCTATGGGGCTATTTAATATTTAACCTCCCTTAAACTAGCCCCGTACCGCCAGACCCGCCAGGACCCTCACCAGCCCGCCCTGCATGGCATTCTTAAATAAATCGGCACCAAAGTCCGACAAGTATTCCCCATCCGACCTAAACCAATCGCTAGTCACTGAATCAAAGTCAGGATGCTTTTAAAGTAGCAATCCAACATCCGCCCAAATTATATCCTTTACCTTGGATAGCAGATGCATCCCCAGAGGGCTGGCCTGGCATGGCTATGCGTCCTGTAAATCACATCCGCCACATTGTTTGCATCTGCCGTTCCCGCCGCTGTGCTCTCTGGATGCGTCCCTGCGACCTCCCCTGCTGCCAACACCGACCGCGTGCGCCGGAACACCTTCCCAGCGGCGCGGGTCTCCCGCAGCCAGGAGCTACTCCGCACGGGACTTCCCACGCAGCATCCCCCGGGGCAGCGTGCCGCACTCCCCCAGCCGGGAGCTACTCCGCACGGGACTTCCCACGCAGCATCCCCCGGGGCAGCGTGCCGCACTCCCCC
Organism: Ascaphus truei; assembly: GCF_040206685.1. Lineage (NCBI taxonomy): Eukaryota > Metazoa > Chordata > Amphibia > Anura > Ascaphidae > Ascaphus > Ascaphus truei. Next base: position 170,609,350 of record NC_134487.1, on the reverse strand, counting down.
AGCCGGGAGCTACTCCGCACGGGACTTCCCACGCAGCATCCCCCGGGGCAGCGTGCCGCACTCCCCCAGCCGGGAGATACTCCGCACGGGACTTCCCACGCAGCATCCCCCGGGGCAGCGTGCCGCACTCCCCCAGCCGGGAGCTACTCCGCACGGGACTTCCCACGCAGCATCCCCCGGGGCAGCGTGCCGCACTCCCCCAGCCGGGAGCTACTCCGCACGGGACTTCCCACGCAGCATCCCCCGGAGCAGCGTGCAGCACTCCCCCAGCCGGGAGTTACACCCAGCCTCAGGCATGTATTATACTAAGCGCATGCGTGGCAATGAAAAATACCTGTCTTCCTACGACAGTGTATCCACGGTCGACGCGCACGGCAGACAGCGTTGGCGCGGCAGCTAGGTGGAAATGCAAAGAAACTTGTATTTTCTATCGGCTGCCGTGCCACGTGACACTGTGAGCCAATCACAGCGAGGCCTACCGTTGTGACGTCATGGCCACGCCTCCCAGCCACATGCGTCATCTTTTGGTCTATAGGCACAAAAAACACGCGCGACACATGCACGCACAACATTGTGCGCGCGCCCACACGCGTTCCTGCGCTTAGTATAATACATGCCTTAGGCTTAGTCCATAGAGACTGAAGCCGTGCGGAGGCGCGCTGAGGCTCAGGGAAAGTGGTGCTTTCCCTGGCCTTAGAGCGCGCGCCGTCCGTGGGCGTGTCTGGGGGCGGGCCAGTGACGTCACGGAGCTGAGGGTGAACCGCTCACGTGACCGGCCCTGTGCTCCAGCGAGCACAGAATCTAAAGATTTGGTAAGACACACGCTTCCGCAGGCGTGCGGGAGCCCCTGCTAAAGCCGCTCTCATTGCGGCTGCAGGGGCTCAGTGCCGAGCAGCAGCGCGCCTCAGCACGGGTCAGCTGACCATGCCCGAGGCCTTAAACTGGCTCTCCAGCTCTCGCGAGCAACCGAGCAGAAAGACTCCTGCTCCAGCAGCCACGTGGGAGGCCCAGCACCGGAGCTGCAACTCAGCTTCTATTGCTGGCAGGGCGCAGACTGACCATGCACCCTGCCCTAAAATAACTTCCCTTGTCCCTCCCCCACCGCCCCCTGCCTGCCTCACCCGAAGGCAAGGGGGACGGGGGGGGAGGGGGAAAGAGAGGCCAGGGAGCAAAAAGAGGTAAGAGGGAAGCTTGGCCTCCCGGTCATGGGGCCCCTCACATAAGGCTCAAGGCAGATTTCCAATGGTTACATTTTGTTTTTTAAACACGTTTTGGACTATGACTGTGACCTTCACTTATATAACTATTCTTCTGTAATCCGTTCAGCCTCGGGAGAACGTGATATAAATCATATGTCTACCAAGTCGTTTGTCCCATATGGTTCTAGTTAATCTGTTCTTCTTATCTGTGCAGTAACATATGACGTACGCTAAACACAAGCTACCCAGACAGTTCCCTCATGTGGTTACCGGACAGATCCTCGAAGCCAAGGACAGAGCCAGGGTACGGCCTAGGCGGAAAATGCCCCACATCAAAAATACGGGGCAACCTGCACCCACACCGCAGTCATTCCCGCACCCAGCGCTATAGAAAAAGCAGTGTGGTGGTTTTGTATTGTATTGCTAATGCTCCTTTGTTAATTTAACATTTATCTAGTAAAATAATTTGGGGATTATTTTTTAATGTAGTATTCTGGTCGTTTGAATTGATTTGGTCATTTATATAAATATTTGATTCGATTTGTCATTTTGCTCCACTTAGTGTGTATTTATTTCCTTATATTCAGGTCTAATATAGTGCTACGTGGTTATACTCTGTGCCAGTACATATTGCGGTTAGGTTATCCTCCGTGTCAGTGTATACACAATGACAGAGTATAACCTGACCAGGTTGTATTGGTGCAATGCCGGGTCACCTCTGCGGCACGAGTACCTTCTGGCTTTGTGGGGCTCTCCATAAGTGCCCTACCACAACCCAAAATGCATTACCTCAAGCAAAGTATTGGCTACGCCCAATCTAACCCTCCTTTGTATGACTCAGAGTTCCCCATGAGTATACAGTTGTATGTCAAATTCCAGCCGCAATCCCTAGGCCTGAACCTCTCGTCTGGAGTAGTCACCCCTCACCAGCATTTACAAGAACATTATGGTTTTAGAAAATATATTTAAAAAAAATTAGAATACCTGCAAATTAGGCATTTCATCTCCCTCCCCCCCCGTGACAGCCGGTGGTGGGTGGTGTGTCTTCTATGAACTGATGACGCTAACATTACGCCTAGGTTGAGGCGAGCTTGGGGGAGATATTTAGGGGAGACGTTGAATGATGGGGATCGGTCTGTATCACCACCAATCAAAATGGTTTCATACTCCTGCATAGAGGGCACTTAACCTGCCTACGTTTGTACAGCCTAATGCGCCTACGATATATTGGAGGGGACGCAGAAGACCTAGCTTTTACATATATATCTTTGATTCACGTGCCCTACAATATTCCCCATATGGGATATAGTCTTCTCTGTATTACACACGATTCGGAAATGTACCCGTTTTGAGGAATCCTTTGGTTCCGCTTACTCGATAAGCCACATAAAGACCTGGCCAAGCCAGCAAATACGCTTATATCCGAACATTGTTACAACCATACGAGTTACAGCTAGGCAAAGGGTCACAACCTAATTCAGGGCTGCTCAACTCCAGCCCCCCCCCTCCCCCCCACAGGTCAGGTTTTCAAGATATCCCAGCTTCAGCACATGTGGCTCAATTAGTCCCTGCTTCAACACAGGTGCTGACCAATCCACCATCTATGCAACAAATGATATATACAATTGAAACGCTTAATGGTTTACTGCATAGCAGGGATCATAAACGCTTGCGATGCGAAGCCTTTTTTTTTTTAAGTCCCAGGGTGGCCTTCTCCTTTATTCCAGACTTTGTTAAGGGCAATACTGTCTTTTATTTTGCAATTCCTGTTTTTCATTTACATTATATCAGGAGCGGTCAACTCCAGTCCTCAAGAGCCAACAGGTCAGGTTTTCAGGATACACCTGGCTCAGTCTTCGGCTGTCCCTGTGCCGAAGCAAGGATATCCTGAAAACCTGACCTGTTGGTGGCCATTGAGGACAGGAGTTGGTAACCCCTGCATTATAGTATCATACTTATTTGCCCTTTGTAAAAAACATCCGGTCTACAGCCAAATGTCTAATTGAAGAGACAACTGACACCTTTTCTTTACTTTATTATTCATTCTACTGTACGTTAAATTGCTAAAGTAACATGCACGCCACGTCATGCACATTTCATATATTTTAGATACATTTGTGAACCAGGCGCCTTCACATTCTCATGATCCTCACTTTCTTATTTTTATTTCTGTACCCCTTTATTTCCCCTCCTGCACGGTTATAAAATGTTTAATAGACTTTTTGAAAAAATAAAATAAAAATAAATTTGAATTACGGAACATCTTAAATGGAAACATGCTTTCCACAAAGAAATACACAATTGTAGTAGACAGGTGTTTAATTTTCAAGGAATGAATGAACTCCATAATAACTGCAGATGGGTAGATGTAACTCAAAAACATTTTTTCTCCAATTTCACTAAAAATATCTCTAATTAGAAATTAATCTATTTCATGAATACACGTTTATAGTTTAAATGATGAATTTCATTTTCATTTATTTGTTTGATGAGACAACGGTGGCTAAGGCCGCTTATAGTGCCGGCTACAGCGACGGTGCGCAGCGTCAAGGCAAGTAGATATAATCTGGCGCGTGCGCCTATAGTGGGCGCGACCGCGACGGCGCAACGTAGCGAACAAAATGGCTAAAGTCAATAGATTTGATATTTACCGCGACGGCCGCACCACGTGACTGCAATAAGCCAATCACTGTCTCTGCCTGACGTCATCGCCCCATGCAGCCAGCGACATCGCAAACACGCAATTACAACTTTGGCGACGGTGACGGGTGACGTCACCGGTCGAGTCGCCGTCTATGTAGCCTGCACTATAAGCTCAGCCCAAGATATACTTTATTCAAATATGAAGAGTGTTCGTTTTTTGTGAGCATAATACGATTTTGTTATAGAACTGTGGTTGTTTAATAATTAAGAGGTGTGCACGGGTACACAACATAGTTCATTACTGATCGTCACCCAAGGAAGCGAAACACGTGTAAGAATATAGGGTCCAGATAGCGTTCCTGTACAAACTTCATAAAACAGCAGCGATACCTGAATGTGTCTGCAGAACAAACTGTATGTTACTCAGGTTTAGCTGCTAGTGAGCAGCACTGCAGAATAGTGGTGCTACCCCAGCCTCTGACAAAAACCACGGACCAGACATAACTGGGCTTTCAACATTACAGGAGCCCAATGTGAGATGGTTGACGTCAACAAAAGAAGATCGGATGCCATCTCTGTTCCGTTTCAAAGAACCATCAGCTGATTGGCTGTATGTACCTGGAGAACAGCACGGAAAGAAAGACGGGATATGTGCTTCATGCCATAGTGCTTGTTGAGTAAACAGTCTACAATACTCCCAGGAAAAGGCTGGTAATACCAGAACTGAATTCACCACTTTGTAGTAAGTAAATATAGCAGTCTACATCCAGGAAGGTGATTATCGTCTGCATCTAGTCACTCTACTGAAATATTGCACACACTACTAAAAAAAAAAAAAAAAAAAAAAAGATAGTTTACCTGTTATATGACATCTTACGAAGAACACACAAATATCTGTATTTTAAGAGGCGTCAAATAGTCTCTACACCCCCCTTTTAGTACCTTGGAGAGATAAATCTTAGAAGTACTTTTAAAATCTTTAATATTCAAGTAATTTTCAACATAGATCAACTGGCATTGCACTGGGCCACGTTGCCGTGTGTATTTTGAAATATTAATTTTAACGAGAATATAAAAATTTTTATATTTGTAGTTAACAGCACTCCTCCCATATCACTTTTACAGGGTTTTCCTTATTATAATTTTCAGACATTCACATTGATTACAGCCTCTAGTGCAGACCCCAGAGGGTCGTGTTTTGGGGATTAGGGAATCCTACACGTGGTCTCACACGAAGATTCCATGCACAGATTAGACGATGAGGGCGTCACATGGCTTCCCATTGCAGTACCCTAGAGTTGGCTGAAAAATGGGGTTCAGATTTAAGCTGGCGTTTAATACACTAGCAAACCTAGTAATAAAAGTGAGGCACTAGCAAACCTAGTAATAAAAGTGAGGCACTAGCAAACCTAGTAATAAAAGTGAGGCACTAGCAAACCTAGTAATAAAAGTGAGGCACTAACAAACCTAGTAATAAAAGGGAGGCACTAGCAAACCTAGTAATAAAAGTGAGGCACTAGCAAACCTAGTAATAAAAGTGAGGCACTAGCAAACCTAGTAATAAAAGTGAGGCACTAGCAAACCTAGTAATAAAAGTGAGGCACTAGCAAACCTAGTAATAAAAGTGAGGCACTAGCAAACCTAGTAATAAAAGGGAGGCACTAGCAAACCTAGTAATAAAAGTGAGGCACTAGCAAACCTAGTAATAAAAGTGAGGCACTAGCAAACCTAGTAATAAAAGGGAGGCACTAGCAAACCTAGTAATAAAAGGGAGGCACTAGCAAACCTAGTAATAAAAGTGAGGCACTAGCAAACCTAGTAATAAAAGGGAGGCACTAGCAAACCTAGTAATAAAAGTGAGGCACTAGCAAACCTAGTAATAAAAGTGAGGCACTAGCAAACCTAGTAATAAAAGTGAGGCACTAGCAAACCTAGTAATAAAAGTGAGGCACTAGCAAACCTAGTAATAAAAGTGAGGCACTAGCAAACCTAGTAATAAAAGTGAGGCACTAGCAAACCTAGTAATAAAAGTGAGGCACTAGCAAACCTAGTAATAAAAGTGAGGCACTAGCAAACCTAGTAATAAAAGGGAGGCACTAGCAAACCTAGTAATAAAAGGGAGGCACTAGCAAACCTAGTAATAAAAGTGAGGCACTAGCAAACCTAGTAATAAAAGTGAGGCACTAGCAAACCTAGTAATAAAAGTGAGGCACTAGCAAACCTAGTAATAAAAGTGAGGCACTAGCAAACCTAGTAATAAAAGTGAGGCACTAGCAAACCTAGTAATAAAAGTGAGGCACTAGCAAACCTAGTAATAAAAGTGAGGCACTAGCAAACCTAGTAATAAAAGGGAGGCACTAGCAAACCTAGTAATAAAAGGGAGGCACTAGCAAACCTAGTAATAAAAGGGAGGCACTAGCAAACCTAGTAATAAAAGTGAGGCACTAGCAAACCTAGTAATAAAAGGGAGGCACTAGCAAACCTAGTAATAAAAGTGAGGCACTAGCAAACCTAGTAATAAAAGGGAGGCACTAGCAAACCTAGTAATAAAAGGGAGGCACTAGCAAACCTAGTAATAAAAGTGAGGCACTAGCAAACCTAGTAATAAAAGTGAGGCACTAACAAACCTAGTAATAAAAGTGAGGCACTAGCAAACCTAGTAATAAAAGTGAGGCACTAGCAAACCTAGTAATAAAAGTGAGGCACTAGCAAACCTAGTAATAAAAGTGAGGCACTAGCAAACCTAGTAATAAAAGTGAGGCACTAGCAAACCTAGTAATAAAAGGGAGGCACTAGCAAACCTAGTAATAAAAGGGAGGCAATGCTGGACATTCTTAGGGTGGTTAGAATTGTGGATCCTGACAAGCGAGTTAAAATCATTGGAGGAAATGAAGAATCGCTGGTCTGAACGGGGCTCTAAACCTGCTTTGCTTGAGGACTGTATGCAAAAAACTCATAACTCCAATTCGGAGAGATGCGTTTTTTCTTCTAAATCCAATACTGCCAGTATGTTGCTGATGAATAGTTTCAAATACTGACATATCCGACAAGAGGACCCAACGATTGGCCCCTTTTGCCAAATTAAACCAATACGCGTGGCAAGTTTCAGTGATTCTTTGATAAGGGCTGACCCAGTTGATCAATATGAAATTCACATATTTAAGTTAAAAAAACAAAAAAAACAAGCTGTGTGTGCTGAGCACGCGCATAGTAAGTGAAACTTCTTTGTTTTTTTTGTCACAGAAATTGTATTTGTGATGGTGATGTTTTTAATTAAAAAATCACAACACAATTTCACTTCCAAAACACAAAGAAGTTTGACCGCATGTTTTAGCTATTTGCACGTCTATATTTATAGTAACTGAATTCTTTGTGTCTGCGTGTGTCAGTCAGTGTGTGTGTGTGTGTGTCTGTCTGTCTCTCTCTCTGTGGTGTGTATGTCTCTCTCTCTCTCTCTCTCTGTGGTGTGTATGTCTCTCTCTATGTCCTACCCCCCCCCTCCCCTCCTGACCTCCCCACCCCGGCAGAGCTGCGGACACGGGGGACTCTGTCTGAGTTTCCTCCCCCCGGCGGAGCTACGGGCTGTGTTTCCTGCGGCAGCCAGCCCCCCAGCGGAGGTACATCACTCGGGGGCGGTGTTCAGCACATCACTGGGGTGTGTGTGTCAGGTCAGTGTATGTGTCAGTCAGTGTGTGTGTGTCAGTCAGTGTGTGTGTCAGTCAGTGTGTGTGTGTCAGTCAGTCAGTGTGTGTGTCAGTCAGTCAGTGTGTGTGTCAGTCAGTGTGTGTGTGTCAGTCAGTGTGTGTGTGTGTGTGTCAGTCAGTGTGCACATGTGTCAGTCAGTGTATGTATGTGTGTCAGTCAGTGTATGTATCTGTATCTGTGTCAGTCAGTGTGTGTGTGTGTGTGTCAGTCAGCGTGTGTGTGTCTCTCTCTCTCTGTGTCCTGCCCCCCCCTCTCCTGACTCCCCCTACCCCCGGTGGAGCTGCAGACATGGCTGTGTCCTGCTGCAGCCAGCCCCCCGGCGGAGGTACAGCGCCACGGTAACGCTTGGTGCGTGCTCAGCACTTTCCCCCCCCGCTCCTCTCGTTACTGGACCGGAGTAATACTGCGCATGCGCGGCATGTCAGCGGGCGTGTGGGGGGAACGGCGCCACTGCCAGGCGCTTTTGCCCATGCGGGGCGTCTGTTAGCGGCGCCATCACTACTGTGCATGCGCGGCATAGGTCAGCGGGCGTGTGGGGGGGAACGGCGCCGCTGCCAGCCGCTTCTGCGCATGCGGGGCGTCTGTTAGCGGCGCCATCACTACTGCGCATGCGCGGCATATGTCAGCGGGCGCGTGGGGGGAACGGCGGCCGCTCAGCGGTGTCAGCAGGCGTGTGGGGGGGAGCGGTGGCCGTTACGGTGACTGCGGGCGTGTGGGGGGGAGCGGCGGCTGTTAGGAGCGTGACGTTATTTCCGTTTCACATTTTCGTCTCCATGAAGGAGTTTTGTTCCATCAAAATTGACTAGGTGCCACTAAAGAAGTTTCACTTCAAAAAGTTGCAAACCTTAAATGCAGAATGGTCTGTTTATAATGCGGATTCAGGGTGATTTTTTTTTTTTTAAATCATCCTTTGCTGGGTTTTAAGCAGTTAAGTGTGTAGTAAAAAGAATAATAAACGTGCGAATGTCACCATCTAGCTCTTGAAATGCCCATGAGGCCGCCTCTATATTGGTAAGACCACCCGGAAGATTTAAACTTGCTCTCTCGAGCATAGGAGTTTACTTAAGCCTGGTGATGAATACACTACTCTATTAAAAGATTGTATTTATGACAAACAAAAGAGTCAAGCACACCAAGAGACATACTCGTCACAAGGCTGTCAGTCATGTTAATGACTTTTATACATTCATAGCAGCAGCCCACATTTGGGTGCATGCAAGCACCTTCCCCAGGCAAAGCACCCACTTTTCTACCATTAGGATTATAGAAAAGATCGATGTAGAGGTAAAACAACTTAAGTTCATTTTTGGCAAAAACCTCACTAAATGCACTTGCTGACCTGGAAATTCTTGAAATTTCTATTAAAAAAAAAAACTAATTAAGTGTCTATTCAGTCATAGTTCAGTTACCAAAACATAAAACTGATTAAGTATGATTTTGACAATGTCAAAACGATCATTTTAAAATCGCTTTTCCTCAGCACTCAAATGTAGTTGATTACTTTTACCTCTATAACAACGATATAAACAGTTTGTCGCGACAGCGTGACTGGATTTATACTCGTGATACTTTAAAACCCTGTGGCGTGAATGATTAATTCTGCGACTCCTGCTTTTTAGATGACACCGCCCCTCTGTGGTGTATTTGGGTATTTATACTGCATATTACATACTTATTCCTTAATGCAAAACATCAGCTATGTTATTATATTGCATTTTCTATTATTTTTGGTGTGACAAACCTTTACTATTTTCCCAAAGGTAAGGTAAGGGTTTGCTGGTTCCAGGCACCCCTTTGTCTTTTGTGGGTGTAGACCTGCATGTCTGAATAACTTTCTGATGACGTTTTTAATGGTATAAAATAGGTTTCCTAGATTTTGTATGAAACCTTAACCCCCAAAAGCCCAGTGACAAACCACACAGAATACACAACCACAGCTCTCGTTAGGAGATCAGCCTTAATCCTCTGGCGTGTCGGCTCATCTGAACGCCGCACCTCGCGGAAGTCTGCGCACCCGTGGCAGTTATTACTTAACTACCGAGTGCCCCTTTTGTATTCATGCCCTACCTCGTGACATGGAGACTACACCTTGGGGCACCCAAAAGATAAAAAGCAGCAAATCCCCCACAAAATCAGATTTTATTTATTTTTTAATCTTAAAAAAAGATCCAGGTTTCCTGCTGAGTTCAAATAGAAGTTTACGTCACAGTGTGAGGACATCACATCCCCTGTAGATGTCCCCATGGATGGCAAGATTTGTATTTTCTTCCAATTACAGACGACAGCCATATTGTCCCCCATGAAAAGTATTCTTGCTCAGTTTCTTGGGTTAATTTAGCGGTTAGCAGGGGCAGGGCCGCCAACAGAAATCGTGTGGCCCAGGACAAATATTTTAAGCAGCGCCCCCCTCCGTGTTGGCAGTATTGCGAGCCGACCCCCCCCCCCATTTCACACCTCACGAGCCCCCTCTCTTCCATGTATTTCTCTCCCTTCCGTCTCACCGCCTCGCATGTATTTCTCTCCCCTGCGTCTCACTCTTACTCCCTCTTTTCCTCACTCACCCCCTCTCTCTCTCCTCTCCCTCCGTCAATTACTCTACGCTCACTCATCCCCTCCCCCCCTAAAAGATATCCCACCCACCAATGTGAAAATCTTCCCAGCCCCAAATGCATACAAAAAAATCCCTCCCAATGCGTACAAAAAACCCACCTACCCAATACATGCAAACCCCCCCCCCAATACATGTAACATGTAAAAAAAAAACATACATGTAACATAACACACACTAAAAAAAACAACCCTCCCCAATACCCCAACCCATATAAAAATACCCCCAAGCGCCCAATATATATATATAAAAAGACCCCCACTCCCAATACAAAAAAAAAAAAAAAAGTAGACATACCTTGGGGATGGTTGGGACCTGTGGCTGCGGGGTCCGGTGGCCAGTGTGAGGTCTGAGGATCCGTCTGGCTGGGGAGGTCGCTGGGGGGAAAGATCCTAGTAGGGTCTGGGACTGAGGAAGGATGCCGGGCGGTAGGGTAGATTTGGGAGAAGGTCCGGCGCTACTGCAAGCGACAAAGATCCAGGCAACTTCCGGTTTGTAAGAGAGAACTTTATTCCAACATCACACACACAGAACCAGGCTACACCACGATCGTGTGTGTGATGTTGGAATAAAGTCCTCTCTTACAAACCGGAAGTTGCCTGGATCTTTGCCGCTTGCAGTAGCGCCGGACCTTCTCCCAAATCTACTCTACAAACTCTCACGGTCGCACGCAGGAGTAGCGGAGGTAAGAAGAGAGCAGGACCAAGATCGGAGAGCATCTAGGGAGGTAAGGGATTTCCCTCCCAGCCCCGATGTCTGCATTTGCCCCTCTCACTCCGCTCCCAAGTGGCCTATACTGACACCTACGGGTGCTGTGACTGTACACCGGTGCGTGCGCAGGACAATTTTATTGTTCATTTGCCAGGCGGTAGGGCCTGGATGGGGGAGTCGAGGGGATGCCGATAGGGGCATGGGGACGGTGGGGGGCTGGGGGGAGCGCGGGTGAAGGCCCGGCCCCTACTGCAGGGGGAATGACGGTGGCGGGGGCTGGACGGTGGGAGGGGCTGAGGAGCATGGCTTGGGACTCGGGGAGAGCGCAGGTTAAGGCCCGGCCGCCCAGGCCCTTACTGCAGGGGGAGCAAAAATGACAGCCATTTTTTTTTGGACACGGGCCAGGCCCCCAGAGTCACTGGGCCCGGGATGCCAACACCGGCTGTCCCCCCCTGTTGGCGGCCCTGAGCAGGGGATACGGGAGCAGCATGGTTGAAATCCATTGGACCCTTTGTAAACTCCAAGGATATAGATAGATTTAAAAAAAACCCGCGCCCACCCAAAAAAATACAATGCAGCAGAGATTGTTGCTTTAAGCAAGGTAAGAATGCTGCGGAGATCCTAAAGCTATGCTAAGGTTTATTGGGGAATTCACTGTGGTGGCCATATTATAAAAACCCAGCCAAAAAAATAGTTGACCTGGATATTTTCATAGGATGGAAGATACAACACCTCTTTCTCTACCATAACCTAATATAGTGTCAATTAAAAACAAAAAGTGTGAAACCCAGTGATTCAGTGTGGCGCTAAAACACAGTGATAGTGATATTTAAATAATATTAAATAATATATTGTGTAACTGAAAGAAACTCTCAACCTTCCAGGGAATATACACTGATTCCCTCACAAAACGTATGAATCCAGGACAGGAAGGGAGCAGGATCATCAGGAACACCCAGAAAAAAACATACAATAACAAATCATAGTGTAGTACTTAAGGACAATTATGGGTCAGAATTCAGGAAAAAACTTGGCTCTTACGGATCGCCTACTTACAAGAAGCAGGATAAAAAACAGCGTTTTTGTATGTAAAGTTGAATAATATATTCCTCCGCCTAAGATAGCAGCATACAGCAGTCACTGATGATTGTAAGCTGGATAGTGTGATCGCCGGGGCTTTCGCTCTCACAAACCAGCAACCGCATTCATACAGAGAGAAGAGGGAAACATAGTGTGTACCAGGTAACACTAAAAATTTTATAGAAGAAGCATAGAAATGTGTACTCACAATGCAACGTGTGAGCACATTCACATAAAGGTTTCTTTGAATATCAGGCAGCTACACGAACGGCTTGGCAGTTGGAAATGTCCTCCACTCCACTCAGAAATCCCCTCCTCGAGGGTGCCCCCTCGTCCGGATAGATGGCGTCTGACGTCACTTCCTGGCCTCGGAGTGACGCCTTCCGGTAAGGACGGGAAGATCAGGGGGTATGGAAGACTCGCCGAGCCGCAGTGCCTCTGGGGTTGGAGCAGGCTATCAGACCGTCAGTTTATGATGCAGCTGTACTCTGTCTCCTTCCTTAGCTTGGCTCAACGCGTTTCCTGAGGAAGCTGCGGATGCAGTGAAACGCGTTGAGCCAAGCTAAGGAAGGAGACAGAGTACAGCTGCATCATAAACTGACGGTCTGATAGCCTGCTCCAACCCCAGAGGCACTGCTGCTGCTGCGGCTCGGCGAGTCTTCCATACCCCCTGATCTTCCCGTCCTTACCGGAAGGCGTCACTCCGAGGCCAGGAAGTGACGTCAGACGCCATCTATCCGGACGAGGGGGCACCCTCGAGGAGGGGATTTCTGAGTGGAGTGGAGGACATTTCCAACTGCCAAGCCGTGTATGTAGCTGCCTGATATCCAAGAAACCTTTATGTGAATGTGCTCACACGTTGCATTGTGAGTACACATTTCTATGCTTCTTCTATAAAAATTTTAGTGTTACCTGGTACACACTATGTTTCCCTCTTCTCTCTGTATGAATGCGGTTGCTGGTTTGTGAGAGCGAAAGCCCCGGCGATCACACTATCCAGCTTACAATCATCAGTGACTGCTGTATGCTGCTATCTTAGGCGGAGGAATATATTATTCAACTTTACATACAAAAACGCTGTTTTTTATCCTGCTTCTTGTAAGTAGGCGATCCGTAAGAGCCAAGTTTTTTCCTGAATTCTGACCCATAATTGTCCTTAAGTACTACACTATGATTTGTTATTGTATGTTTTTTTCTGGGTGTTCCTGATGATCCTGCTCCCTTCCTGTCCTGGATTCATACAATTAAAAACAAAAACACATTAACATCAAACCCCAAGATAATTTACGATAAGAAAAATAAGCATTTTGTGTCTTGATAACAGTCACTGAAATAACCAGAACCAGTTTGGTAAACAATATAATGAAAAAAACAATTTATTTAAAACATTTTGTTTTGTTTAAACAGACAATATTTTACATCTAACTGAGCCCTAGTTTCAGCAAAATACAATTTTAGGTTAATTTTTGATTAGCCAACAAGTGGCCAGACATAGCATTAACACACATATTGCTGAATATTACTTTCCTTGGTTTGGTGGTTCACCATAATAATGCCTTGTACTTCAGTAGTGCCTTTTAATCCCAATTCTAGGGCATAGCCCACCTCTGGGGTTACATTCTGAAGAATATATTGTATTTATAAGGACCAAATAATACCAAAGCACCTTACA